>NC_012879.2:33662990-33780366 GCF_000003195.3 Sorghum bicolor
CGGTGCTCCGTTCGAGGAAGTCGGATCCGAGACTTGGGAAGTCTCCGAGGGTCCCTCTCTGCCCTGCAACCAAGGCAAGCCCCGGATGCATTAACCCCTCCTTGGATGTTTTAAATCTTTTATCACTTATGAATTGAAAATGCTGCATTAAGTAGTTGAGAATTGGGTTAACCTACTTGCTGCATTTACTACCTTGATATCTGTTATCCTGTCCTTGACACCTGTTTTATTTTAAAATTGCGTAGCGATGCTTAGCCCTGCTACTAGATAGGTTTTCAAACAAGAAAGTTTGAAGGGTTGTTGTGGGATACACTTATGGCCAATGATGTTTCAACTTGAGACCGGTCGGTGGACTTGCTTTAAGAATGGAGTCTTAAAGTAGTGTCTCCAACTGTGTCGGTTAAGGACCGGTCCGTTGATGGCCTGCTGGGTTGAGAATTTATAGTACTAGCCACTTGCCTACGGTAAGCCCGGTCTTGTGATCCCTCGACGCGAACAGCTACTCGCGCACTGGGAGTGGAAAGATGGCGAGAGTAGTGTGTACCCACCTTACGGATCTGAGATGACCGGAAAACATCTAGATCGGCTGTAGGATGGTGGAGTACTGTGCTCTCGGGTGCCGCGAACCTGGTCAAATTTGGGGAGAGCTGGATTTGGGTTGATATATGCAAGATTTGGTTCTACATATGTCGGGTGGTTAGGAACTCCAGCTGGATTGCTAAGCGATTCGAATCGTCGTTGCTCCCCGATTGGGAGACTCAATTCCTTCGACCCTCATCGTAGTTAAATATGCAACTAAGTGATAAAATGAGAAAAGGAAAAATGTCTCATGAGGTTCGGATCCCAATTCCCGGACTCATAGCGACATGAAGCTATGACCATCAATAAATAATACTTAATGATAGGGTTAGGAACTCACGGATTTGTCTGTGGGGAACAACTAGTTAGACTATCCTCGAATTCTTCTGCCTCCGCGAGGGAGGAATTCAGGGTAAAACTTGAAAATAAGGATGCACTACTAGTAAGCTTTTCCGCAAAACACTTTGGCTCCTTGCTCAGCCACCCCTTGTCTACCCTAAGCCTGCATCCCTAAATTCTCCTCTTTTCCCGTCGGATAAGTCTTGTTGAGTACTCCCGTACTCAGGGTTTCAATACCCCTGTTGCAGGTGAAGCTCAGGAGCCGACCTGTTTCGGACCCTGTTGTGTGACCGTCGTCGAGGTTGACGACGAAGAAGAGTGAGCGTGACCCATGGGCAGGGTCTGTAAATTTGTTTTGTCTCTACTAAAGTTTAAGTTGCTCCGCTGGACCAGGCTTGTAATAACACTCTACTATTTGGAAGAACTCCTTTTGTAAATTATGTTATGTAATACTTCCGCTGTTTCACTCTGAAATACTATTTTGGTCTTGTGTCGTTGAGTTACTGCTTTATCTTCGCAACGAATGATCCTGGTGTTAAGGTGGCCACTTGCTATCCTGTAAGGGCGAGAAGAAACAGATCTCGTTGTTTGACCATTATCAGTGGTCAGGACGAGTCAGCTTGGTACGCCACAGGTAGCAGTGGAATGAGCGCACAGTAAGGCTCATCGGACTTCTAAAGTGGGAGGACTCCCGGCATCACCGTCAGAGGTCCTTAGGACAATGGCAGGTGCCGGTGGGCCCAAACACTTAGGGGGTTCTGCCACAACTGTAGATGAGCAAATCTGGATGACAAAGATGGAACAATATCCAAAACAGCTGAATTTCTAATTCATGAACAATTTCTATTTAGACTGAGGTAATGTAAGCCATAGCAAGAATAAGATAAAGCAGATAAATAATAGCATCATGTGTACTTTGCGGGGCACAAGGATATGAATTTGTGTGCAGTCATACCTTCACGGCTACATCACCACACAACAAGGTGGCAGGTTGAACATAGCGTCGATTTTCGGGAGTAACAACGTGTCCATGAACAACCAAGTAGTTATGATAAATTCATCAATTATGGGAAAACAAAGGATTAGAAAGAAGTTGCTTCTGGCCTAAAATCAACTGTTGTATATTATGCTCTATTGAACGAAGACACAGGCATGACCTAGTCTACCAAATCCTTGTACATTTACCTCCAATAAATGGAAGAGGATTATAGCTTCTATGTAAGCCTGTGGAAACAAATAAAGTGGTTCTCATTGGATGTATAAAGGCATGTCTTAAGTTGCACAAATGAAGGACATCAGGAAAATTTTGAAAAATTTATATACCAACCCAATCTTATGTTGTAATGCAACACATTTTCTTCTTCTGAAAGGAAACAACAAAGCAAAGTGGCAAGTAACAATACTCAGGACATAAGGCATCCCAATATACTGAGGTTGTGATATCCAACTTCACCATCCTGAAAAGAGCACACATGAAGGGAGCAAAGGGAACCAGGTTGGCTGGATGGCGTGAACCTTTGGTTTGTAGGGGTAAATTTGAAATACATATAAGAGAAATGTAAAGGGCCAAAGCACAAAACAGCGTCCTGTTTATTTTAAGTGTCTTTAATACTATGATTTTGCCTACATGAATGCAACAGACGAGGCATGAGAGCAACCTCAAAAGCATTGGAATGTCAATATAAATGCTCAAGGTGGAAAATAATTTCATTTTTTAAATGGAGAAGTCGGTGTTATTTTTGTCAACAAAATGAATAGGTAAGAAGTAATTAATCCTCAGATTTGTTTATGCAAATGGTACTTTATGAGCATCAGATGTATCAATCAGAACCAATACTGGGACACATCAGGTGAGCTCACTGAGACAACAACAAGCAACTTTGTTCATAATAGATGGAAAACTGCATTTTTTGATATAGCGTGATGTGTTATTGTGATCAAAACTACGCTTTTCAAAATTAAAAAAGCATTATGCAGCACTCACATGGAGCACCAAACAAGAACTCAACAACTCGGTGTTATAAGAGAACATTCTACACTTAACCATGCGCCTAATCCTGAAAGGCCAGAATACAAATACTGTTGCATGGAGTTTTAAAATACCAACTACTATTACTTTAAAGTGGCACTACAGTAATTGTATTTGCAACATGAGATGCAAGTACTAACACCTGTAGCAGAAAACTAAAGTGAAACTTATTAGAAATTACCACCTATAATTCAGTGGACAAGGGTACCTGACCTATTGAAACATTGGGGGTTCAGTCGAGCTTCTCAGGTAATCTTGTTAGTGTCATTTTAAGTTCTGCTTAACCTGCACCAAGCAGCAAAAGTGCTTTGAGTAGAAAAAAGGCAAAAACTTTAGTAAGTTGACCGGCCACCTCCATGTTTGTTTCACTGCAGCTCTTTCTTTTTCCATGCACCAAAGGACTAAATGCTCTAAATATATGTTTCATGGAAACATTGCAAGGACAGCATATAGATGTGTAGCTATCACTAATCATCAGTTATCCATGAAGGCTAGAATACATCTGACTATATGACATAAGTATTTGAGGGGCAGGGGTATTCACTAAGATAATTCTGTAGTACTGATATGAAGTAATTAAGTATGGAAAAAATTAAGAACTAAGAATGGACCTTTGGTTTTAATAAACCTAAATGCTTATACCAAAATATGGGTTGAATATAATAGTCAAGTGGTCGTAAACCAAGCAAATATTTAACTTAGAAGCCTATATCTATTGCACTGTTGTCACCACATCCAGATGGATTTTTTTCTTAGCACTATAAGTTGCTAGAACCTTGGGCACGAAAAGATTTTTCACTCACCTATGCAGGGAAGGCTTGTTTTCATTGTTCTCTAGGATGATGTGCTCGAGTATATTGCTATGAATGTCCATGACATGTGGAACTTAGAAGAGGAGGAACCATTCCAGTTGTCATGTTGCCAATGTTGTAGAGTCTTCTCAAATCAAGAGCACCAGTCATACTGAACAACGCCAACCAACAGGCCAGCTATATTCACCTAAAAATTTATTATGAATTGCATACGAGGCAAAGAAAACTAACCTAACATTCATAACAGAATACCAAACGAGGAAAGGATCCTTACTCAGAATTCAGAAAAACAAGAAAATGGGACAACCTCTGGTTGTTGAATGGCCAGATAGACCTGTTTTTAATTCGAGTGTTTCATCCTGGCTCTCATTGCCATAACCATATATATAGTATCCATTGCGGCACCTAGGTCTGTCCCTGTTATCTAAAAATCATAACCGTTACTCCGAAAGGGAAGATCAATTTTTATCGAATTCCTATACTTAGTATATGATTAGTAGGTCAGATTAGATCCTACTGGATAAGTAGGAGCTGCTGACATATTTGTAGGTCCTCTGTTGTGCATACCCTGCTTCAAGGCAACAAAGGGGAAAAACATGAGTGAGCCTAGCAGTAGACATAATACATATTCAGAATAAGAAAGCACTTCACATGTGAAAAAAGGAAAGATAGAAAAAGGGTCATGTGGATGCCTATGGATAATATGTATTGATTACTTATTATTTATGGGACCAAACAGATTTATAATCAATTGAAATTTATTTTGCACAATAAGCTAATGCTATCCTGATCCACACCATTCTGTGCATCTAGAAAAGACATGAAAGAAACACACAACCGCCAAAAGGAAAGAAACTCACCAACACACCTTCCAATCTTATTAGTCCACGCAGATCCTCTTGGTTGAGGTCCTACATCACATAGCATAGAGGAAAGGAGCATCAGCAAGCATGAAGCAGAAGGAAGATGTGCTCCAAATCCCCAAGAACACAATATTGAAGAATAGACAGAAAGAAGTGTGTGGGTAAGATCATGTAACCCTGTTGTTTCCATCATGTAGAAATAGTGTACATAGTATTTTAAAGTTGGAAATGCAGATGTTTAATTATTGTACTGTGAAATATGTAAATTTAAGAGTAAGGAAAAGCTGAAGTTTATTACCTGACTGAAGATGTGTAAGCATGTCTAGATACATGTGTTGGTTGTCTAACACTGAAAAATAGAAATAATCTAGGAAATAAAATACGATAATGCTTTTAGATTTGCAGCTGTTTAATGAAGATGTGTAAACATGTGTACATACATGTGTTGGTTGGCTGACACTGACAAATAGAAATAATCTAAGAAGTAAAATACGATAATGCATTTAGATTTGCAACTGTTTAAGCAGCATTAGACTGCAAATATTACCCAGGTGAGAAATTCTGCATGAGTCATGTTTAGACTATTTGAGCAGAACCTCTAAAGAACCCTACATCCTCAAGCACAAGCATCGTGTATCAGTGAAAGGAAATTCCAAAACATCATGACGGTACAAATGAAGCCAAAAATGTTACAGGGCAGCATCGCCTAGAGAGCACGGACCTAGTAGAGGGGCATGGAAGGCAAGCAAACCACAATGCACTGTGTTACATCGGGCTGGACTATGGGCAACCACCCGTGCTGGCGTGTCGGCCCATTCGGAGCTGAGGTCGGAACTATGCCGGTATGTTACCCACACCAGGGTCACTGCCACCTACGGCTGGGCAAAACCCTAGGTCACCTCATCGCCACCGCCACCACCGCCACGTTGGGGGCTCGCTGTCGCTCCGTACGTCACGTGTGGAGGTGTGGAGGAGAACAAGGGCCGCGGTCATCGTGCTGAGTGGCAGCCAATGTGGAGGTCCACTTGTGCCACCGCCCTATCCGCATCGGAAGGGATGGGGAGAGAGAGAGAGAGAGAGAGAACGAAAGGGAAGAGACTGTCGAGACTTATACGCACGATGGACGGAGAAGGAGGGGGCTAGCGCTGCGCAGGCTTGGGGCGCCATCGTGCCGTCGCCCTGCCTCGGCCGCACTGCCCGTGGGGCGCTGTCGTCTCGTCGCCTCCATGTAACACCCTATAATTTACTCCTTTCAAAATAGAGTTAAAATAATTTGATTATATATTTTTGTGCCCATGAAAATATAGAAAACATAATATTTTTCATTAAATTAAGATTTATCATAAGGCTTAGCAACATTGTTGTGCATACATGCTGTTGCATAAGATTTGATGTAATGTTTGATTGTTGCTCCTTTGTGTGTTGAGAGTAAGCAAAGTTTTTAAAATTTGCGTTTAGTAGAACGATCTTCCTTGGTCGGTATATCTTTATTTTTATCTACAACCAAATTCTTTATTTCTCAGCTCAAGTTTTTATTAGGAGCTTCCTAAAATCTTTTCTTTATCATCCAACTCACTCATTTCTGTTCCTCGTTCATCAAACAATATCTACAATCTTAATGGGAATTTTTCTAGGTTTTTTTGAAATTTGTTTCAACTTTTCTGTGAGCATGATCTCATTTTTAGATGCTCCAAACAATCTTATCATGAGCTCAAAAAAACTTTATTCGGGTTCCCCATGTTCTATAATATCTCTGAGAATTTTTCCTGAATTTCTGGAGCTTTCGGAGTATTTTTCGTGGCTTAACTACTAATTCTGGACTTTTCTTGAATTATTTTATCCATGAAAATAATTAATTCCGAAAATAATAAATATCTTACTATTTTTCCAGCGGCAAAGCCCATTTGCAATAATCATAATAAATCCCAAAGACCATGTATTTATTTACTAATGGACTTTAATAATTAATTAGGCCTACTAGTAAACATGAATGTTGCAAATCAATTAGTCCCATATCTCTAGTTGATGTTAATGTGGTGAGTTATCCTTCTATATGTATGTACCAATCTCTTAGACAAATTATACCAAAACTATCTCAAGGGAAGCTCCTAGTTTGAGAATCCCTGATGATGTGAATTAAAATTTTCTCCACTCCTTCTCATGTCTTTCCATTGCCACGTTAGGAGAGACTCGGCTGTTGCTTATCCTATCGTGCGCTGCCTTCTACAACTCTCCATGTTCCGTTGCCTAGGGTTGCCGGCCGCTGCGGAACCCGAACTGCACGCATGGAATTTCTGATGCTGCCTAGTTCACGTTCACGCCCGATCATGCCGCAGGACCATCAATCCTGATCGTTCATAGTTATTTGTTGGTGAGCATCCCCTTGTTTTCCATCTTCTCTGTTAATTACACCATGCACGCACGTTGTATGTTTCCCTTATTTCTTTGCTTCTTATCCATATGCAGCCATTGATCGTATGTAGGCTTCTGTCAATGTGCCGCGGTTGCGTTTTTCCTGATCGCCATGGCTGGCGGTGGTGCTTTCCCTGTGCCCGAGCAGATGGGAAGCCAAGCGTTTGCTGCCTGTTGAGCCCGAAGGTCTGAGTTCCAATTAGCTAGCAAGCTGCCATGCACTTGTCTCGCAAATCTTTTCAGGCCACCGCTAATCATCTGCTCCAATTCAGTACTGAAAGTTCCATCCATGTACGTACTTACATCGAAGGCTTCCAGCAATAGCCATCGACAATTGAAGTTAAGTTCCAGACTTTGTGCTAATCTATTCTTTATTCATTGAGTCTATATATGGATCTCATCGAGGTGCTGAGCTCGCTCGCCGCTGTGGTGACAGCTGTTGGAAACCTCTCCGCTGACTTGAGCAAGCCGTCAAGTGTCTTCACGTGGAGACCATCGAGCCACCCCCATCAAGCTGCACGCATTCACTGAGACCGCCCCATTCGCTACAAGCCTCTGCGTGAGTTCGCCATATCCCAATATATCTACCGGTGCTTTTACCTTTGTAATCAAAAGCCTCCATGTTGTTCTCACCAAGCTTCGACGAACTCCATGGCCAACCACTGTGCTAGAGATCCTGTGCCGTGCGTGCTTTGCCTTGCTCCGATTACATACAGTTTCCATAGCTAACATGATGACATCATGTTGATGTCACCATGATGTCAAACAAGTATTATTACAGTTTTCCTTTACAAAAATACATCAAAAAATACAATAAAAATACATTAGCTTGTTTAGGTCATATTTTCTCTGTTTTAACTCCGATTTGACACATTCAAATTGCGTTAAGTCTGTATTTGAAAGATCTACATGTTAGTAATACTGTTCTCTCAGTTTGAAACTTTTTTTAAATTTCGTAACACCATTTAATTAATTATTTTTCTATAGAAAATCTTAGAAAATTCAATTTTTTTTTTGTTTTAGCTCCGATTTTCATGATCTTTATGTCTGTGTGATCATAGTGCAATGTAGATTCATTTTATAAACTTTTATCTTTATTTTCTACTGTTGGTGTATTGTTCTAATTATAGGTTTGTTTGCTTTGTATGATTGCCTCTGGATGATTGTTGATGATGTGATGACTGAGTTTAGTCGGTGAGCTTTTACGTGGTGATCAAGAAGCAGTTTGTGGAAGGTTTGGAACTAAAAGAAGGATCTAAGTTTCAAGACAAGTATAGCATGGGATCATCCTTGTTTCCTAATAACTTTAATCACAGAATTCATATTGCATGTGTCTTTTTGTTAAGAATTTCCTAGTATTGATCTTATACCTTGTCACCTATGGATTTGCATTGGGTGGCTTATGCTAGTGCTCCACTAAACCATGATCTTGTAATTTGAGTAATGGAATATGCAATAAACATTAAAAGAGGACTTTTTAGCAACTTTGGTAAAGAGGGCTGGAGCATTGGGCTATCCTATGGTGCTCTAGTTTCTCTCCCTAAGGACTTATCTGTATATGACCATCCGGGACATACAGTACAACTGTGAGGGCTACATGGCTCTGGCTTTAGCTCAGTATGATGACCTTTTCTAGCTTGTTAGTGGTTACCCTTGTGGCGCAAATGGTGAATAGCAGATCGTGGATTCCTACGGGTGAATCACATGGACTGACTAATAAAACCAAACGACCCTAACTTGTTAGACGAACCTTTGAACAACTTCATAGTGAACCCTTCCGGCCTCCATAGGAAGGGGGTTAAGAGATTAGCTACCTCGGGCGAAAGGGTAAATCATGACTCACAGCGAAATTGTACAACCTCTGGAGAGTGTAAAACTAATATATCAGCCGTGCTCACGGTCACAAGCGGCCTTGGACCAATACAGAAAAAATAATTAATAATGGCAAATTATTAAAGTTATTATTACTAAATATGTGGTTTATGCTATTCTTTATTCACTTTACATGATCATGAGTTAACTTTGGGACTTGACAACTTGATGCTACTCATATGCTAGAATTGTGACAACTAAAAGCTACATGCAGTTAAACCAGTGTCTAGCCTTTGAGCCTCATGAACCCTATGTTATTCTTGCTGAGTACGAGATGTATTTATGCTTGCCTTTACATTTTATTTGGATAAAAATCCCAGATGGGTACAAGATTGCTAGTTTGGAGAAGAGTTTAGGCTTGTGCTCAACCAGTCAGTTGTCCCTGTGGATTTGGAGCTTTCGCCTAAAGAACGGAGTGTCTTTCCACTGTTTTCTATCCAAGGTTATATCTTTTATATTAAGTTCGTTATATATTAAGCATTGTCTATTGATATTACCCGTATTTGTGGCTATATGTGAGATTTGACTTCCTGGGCTCACATATGGTGTGTATCTGGTTTTGTTCTTAGTATCGGGTGCTACAAAGTGGTATCAAAGCAATGCTGACTGTAGGACGCAAGCCTAGTTAGAAATTGGTCATCTTAAGGTTTTGAAATTGTTATAATACCCTTGCTCTATAAACCTTGGTATTTTCCTCTATACTATATCTCTACCCTTGCTATTCCTTCCTACCTTGTTGCTTATTTTAAAAATCTTTGTTCTCATCTTTACTCCTTGATTTGGTATGCTTTTAGAACCTTCTCTTACCTCTTCTTGTGTCTTCGAAACAGAAGTTTTAGGATCCCAACCCTTAAGATGAAGAGAACGATAGTATCGCAAGTTGACTTGTTTGACGTATGAAACTATAATGCTTAATTGGTTTGTCATTATGCTTATGCTTGATTTGGATCTTTGTAGTGGGTTCAGTGATCTTGTGGGATTTCTGCACAACTTCATTTAGTGTATTGGTCTAAGGTATAAGGATTAATGACATAATTAGTTGGGTTTTGGTTTTTCTCTTGTTATCTTATCCTGCCTTTTTGGAGTATCCTCTCTTTATCAGATTATATCTCTGATCTCGAATGAACAAAAATCATGAGGAAATTTTGGATGACAGTGGACGTCAAGATCTTTCTCTGACTCAAGCATCACCCTCATAGCTATTATGGTTTGGAAGTTACAAAAATCACAAGATGGTATAGTTGAGCTGTCAGGAATCGGAACCAGTTTCAGTTGCCTACTGTTTTAGACAAATGTAACTCCATAATTTTGTAAAAGGTACTATAATAAAGTTGTAGGTCATTTGATAAGCTTTCCAACGATGCAAACTGCAGCTTTATCAGATTAATAGGACTTGAGTTATGACATCTACAAGTTGATGTTTCTGCACAGTTTCAAAATCTAGACAATTCTAGTTAGTTCCTATTTTTTTCCGCGACATTAACTTCAGAATCTGGGAAGTGCTATATACAGAAGTTGTGGAGGACTTCATAAGATTTTCAGCCATGTAAGACTCGCACCCACATGATTTTCATAGCTCGAGATATGACTGTTGCAAGTTGCCACGACTGTGCTGACATATTTTCTGGATAGATATTGTTCTTGGCTGTTTTATCCAAAGTTAATGTCAGAGCCTGAGACAGTATTCTATACGAAAGTCATAGAGGATTTTGTCAGGTTCCCAACGGTGTAGGACATAAGTATATTAGACTGATGGAGTATGAGTTATAGCTGCTTTACTATGCTGCATATTTTTATTCCATGGGGAATTTCAGATTTCTTGTACGTGTCAGTGCACATGAGTTTCTCTTGGGTATTAGAAGATCTTATGATATGATAATTCACTTAGAATATGGAACAAGCTACCCATTTGTGCCCCTAGTTTACTCTTCTTAAGGGGGGTAGCCAAGCTAATGAAGTTACAAGATGAATGTTTCATACATTCTAGCACTTGACATGGAAGTGTTGATCATTCCTATGGTTGAGAAACCACTATCAAGTATCCTTGCTAAGAAGTTCTTAACATGTTGGTTCCATCTACAAGGAGAGTGCATATTAATCAAGGTTTGATCTTGAATGAAAGTATCATCAAATGGGAGTCCAATCTTCAATATACCTAAGGCGAGATGGCATTGACGACATAGGAAGTGGATATGGTACATCTAATGTTGATGCTACAGAGACTCAAAATACTTCATTGCTAAACAAAGCATGAAAAGTAAGTTTTGGTTGATGAAAGTTCTCACATAGGAGATGTCATCCTTATGGTGAACATGAGAAAGTGAAGAGTGCATTGAGTTTGGGACCCACCAAAGGAAGTGAACGAGACTTAGAGTTCCATGGGAACGACAAGATGCTATGATATGTTTGTTGGAGGCATTGTAATCTTGACATAAGAGTGACTAAGAGATTGATTTGGAATAATAAGATTCTATCAATGGTTCATTGAAGGTGTTGTGAAGATTGACAAATAGAGTTGTTCTACCCCCTGTAGACTTTAGATGTGCTCTAAACAATAAAAGTTAGGGCTTATGCAAAAGTCAACTAAGTGAGTTAGACCACTTGGCACATGATGTGGAGGTATCCATATTGGAGCATGGAGATACTATCTTCTTGGATATAAGAGTTATATCTATGTAGAATGTAAGAATCTAAAGGGCATCTTTAGGAAGTTGGATTTGAGCTGGTCACATCATTGATGGATTTGAGTGAATAAAGAGTTATGACTAGGAAAAGTGCTATCACTTGAAGGTGAAAAGGCCATTGCAAATGCCTAAAGCATAAAGAGTGTGCTAGAGGAGTTTGAATAACACTAAGGTTTGAGGAGTTGAGTGTCAAACTGGAGCGATACTGCCAAGTGAGCCCTATTAATTACACTTAGGAACAAGAGGAACAACAAAGATTAATTAGAAGTTATGTTGGAAGACTCAAGAGTTGTGTGTAAGAGTGGAGCAACTTAACCTGATTATGTTGCTTTACGAGATACATGCAGAGAGTTAAAGTAGAGCACCAGAGACCTGCCGGATTATTGCAACCAATGAAATCCCTGAGTGGAAGTGGGAAGAAGTTGGTATGGACTTCATAATGGGATTGCCATTGTTGACGGTCCTTAAGTACTAAAATTAATAATCAAAGAAACATGAAAAAGGATCAATATGAAACAAACATCTAGAATTAGGGTTTTATCTGACAGAATTCCACGAGCTTTGGTGTTTATCTATTTCTGCAGGGGTTTATCAGAAAATAGGGAGAGAAGGCCCACATGTCATGTTTACAACGAGATAATTACGTGCCACGCAATTTTCCTTGATCTAGAAGGATCCAGAAGCCACGGGAACGAACGGGACACGATTCGGGCTCGGGAGCTGGGCGGCCGCCCACCCCCCTTGGGCGCCCGCCCTGGCCAGGAAGCCAATCAGGACTCTCTCTCGGGACAACTCTCCACCGACCTAAAGGATCAATCTAAACCATAAAATCTATGTCGGTTTGATCCAATGGCTCACGTTCACTTGAGGGGACTATAAAACCAGACCCCCTGGCCCCTGGAGGAGAGAGGAGAAATCATTATTCAGAGGTAGCCATCAAAGTTAGGGTTTAGATCTCTCTCCCACGGAGAATTAGAATTAGCTACTCCCTAATCCTTCAAGTTTAGAGGTTGATTAGATAGCAATTAGAGAAGTAGAGCACTACGCTTTGGATTCGGATCTTCGGTAATAAAGATTGGTATTATTCATATCTTTCTCTAATTCTATTGTTCTAATTGCATTATGTCTCTAATTATTATGTTCTTAGTTTGTTCTAGTTCTATATTTGATATAGTTCTAATTGATAATGAGTTTATGTATAAGTTTGCAAAGCGCTTAGCTCTTGACGCGAGGGAGTTAGGTGATAGATCACATGTGAGCGTGGTGCTTAGATGTTATTTATCTGCAAATGTATCCTATTGGCCGAGTCGTGTGGTAGTTCGCGATAGTGACAGCTTCATTGATTCTTATATAGTCCACCCTCCGTTGATAGGACAGGCAGAACCGGTATTGTGGAGTAAGTCATGCGATGTTCTGATTTACTTTATCAATGTTCCTTATACATGAATGAAGAGTCTTTTATGCTATATATGATCTTGTAGATAACTAGAGTAGATTATGACTTAGTAGTTAGTAGATAACTTAGAATCCATTCTCTAGCTAATCCGACATCACCTACATATATGAGGAGTAGTCTATTTTCTAATCGCTGTGCTCTTTATCCCATGAACTTATACTTTATTATCATTATCTTTATGGTTTACCCCCTGCAAAAGTAAGTGACTGTGTGACGAGTTTCTCATTAGTAATCATGTTCTTGCAAGTTTATCGCTAGTCTATGCCTTGATAGATTTTGCCCCTTTGATTTAATTCCATCTCCTTAGATCCCTTGAGCAAAATTATAAATAACGATACCTGGAATACTTATCCTGGTGAAATGCTACAATGAGGTGTTTTATCTGTGCGCTTGCGGATAGAATAGATTATTTTCTAGAGAGCCTTTACATTTATAAATACCTTTGTACACTCTGGCGCCATGCTAGGGATGACAACCTAGTATCTAAGTGGTGTTAGCTAGTGTCAACAAGCATTTCTGGCGCCGTTGCCGGGGAACATTATAGAAGTCATACGAGTCTCAGGAATAAGTCATAAAAAGGGAACAAAAGGGTAATATTTAGGAAAGCCAGAAAATCAATCAAGGTTATTCATATAAAATTTTAGACTAGACTATAGAGAAATAATTGCATAAAACAGCTACTAAGTGAGAAATCATAACAAGGCACCTCTGCTTTGGCAGGTTCACCCTGTTGTTTTTCTATGTTTATATTTTTATACAGGGTATAACAGGATTGACTTTGGGTACATTCAACTCTTCATCATCAGAACCAAAGCAATCAAGAGAAGAAGAAGCTAGCTACCAATTGCTGAAGCTATGGCACAAAAGACCTTGCAAGAATTCTCTGCTCCAAGTCTTGACAACATTCCAACCGGTCCAAGATTTGTAGTAGAAGAAGGAATACCCGAGTTTGAGCTCAAGTCAAGCCTCATCAATTTGGTGCAAGCTACACAATTCAGTGGAAAGGCACATGAAGATGCCAGTGCACACTTGCAGAATTTCTTAGAGATTGGAAGCACAATCCACATCAACGGAGTTGACAAAGACGTCATACTGCTTCGCCTTTTTCCATTCTCACTAGAAGGGAAAGCGAGGAAGTGGTTCTACACTCATCAAGATAATATCAACAACTGGACGAACTTGTCAGATGCCTTTCTATCAAAGTTTTTCCCTATAGGCAAAACAACTGCCTTAAGAGGAAATATTGTCAGTTTCCAACAGCAGAAGACAGAAGCCATTTCACAAGCATGGGAGCGTTTTCAAGGATACGTATCAGATTGTCCTCACCATAGAATGGCCACATGGTTACTTATGCAGACCTTCTACCATGGATTAACCCAGAAGGCTCGTGAGTGCCTAGATGCATCTGCTAAAGGATCATTCTTGGAGCTTACAACTGGAAAAGCAGAGATACTTTTGGATAAGATAGCAGAAAACCAAAGCTGGTTCCAAGATAAAGCTCAACAATGTCATCAAACTGAAGAAATACCAGAAGAAGTAAAAGCATTATCAACTAAGATGGAAAATTTGCTCCATTGGATTGACCAGAGGGCCAAGTTCAAAGAAGATCAAAGGGCCATTGAGACAGCATACAAATATCAACCAACTTCGAGTCAACCCAATAGCAAAGGTATGAATTCAGGTAATACTTTCAAGCAACTTTCACTAAAAGAGATAATTGCTCAACAAACTAAAATTAATGATGAAGTTAAACAAAGGCTAGATACAAATGAATCATCTCTTAAAAAATATACACAATAAAATGGATTTTCTACTAACTGCCTTTGATGAGCAAAACACTCTTAATAAAATTGTAGAGCTTAAATTAATAAAATTAGCTGCTGCACTGCCTGTTGCTACTAACCTTGAGCAGGTAAAGAATATAACTACTAGAGGAGGTAAAGCTACCAGAGATCCACCATACCCAAAAGAGAAACAAAGAACATCAGCACCAGTGCAACCAGCAGTGATAGAAGAAGAAAGCCCAGTTGAAGCAGAAGATCTGCTACAACCACCAAGAACTGGAGAAATGAGGAAAGATTTTTACGACACCAACTATTTGCCATTTCCCAGAAGAAACAGAGGACTACAGTCGGATGAGCAGTTTGATAAGTTTGTAGAGGTCATTCAGAAATTATATGTCAACATACCTCTGCTCGATGCCATACAGGTACCTACATATGCAAAGTACATCAGAGATATTCTTAACAAGAAGAGACCACTGCCCACCACTGAGGTTATCAAGCTGACAGAAGAATGTAGTGCGGCCATCCTCAACAAACCACCAAAGAAGAAGGAAGATCCAAGATGCCCCACTATTGATTGCTCGATCGGAAACCAACACTTCAACAATGCACTTTGTGATCTCAGAGCAAGTGTCAGTGTGATGCCAGCATCAGTCTACAAAAAGCTTGAGCATGCAACCTTAGAACCAACATCAATGTGCCTACAACTAGCGGATCAATCGGTTCGACACCCGCTGGGCATCGCCGAGAACATTCCAGTCAAGATCAGAGATTTCCTGGTGCCAGTAGACTTCGTAGTACTGGACATGAGTCCTGACTCAAAAGTGTCCATCATCCTTGGAAGGCCATTTCTGAGCACTGCCAATGCCCACATTGATGTCGGGAAAGGAGAAATCAAGTTCAACATAAACGGTCAAGAAGAACACTTCACATTCAAACTCAGACCAGAGAGAGACTCTACAGTGAAGGAAGTTCATGAAGAACCACTGGAGACACCATCTCCGGAGGAAGGAAACTTAGAAGATTAAAAGAATTGGAGGTCCAGCTTGGGGGACCTAAAAATCCCAAACCCTCACCGGGAGGTAAATCGGTATTTACCCGCATTATTAATTTTCTCATATTAAATTCTTGCATAATTAATTAGTCATGGCATTATTATAATAATCAAAAAGCCCCATATAAATAATATTCGTGGTGTGTAACAACCCATATTTATTAATTATTGTGGAGGCACAAAAATATTTTCCATTATCATTAAGTTTCAATTCTCATAGATTTTCCTGCATTATATTTATTTATATTGATCTTCTAGAAGCATGACCCACACTCTTTGGGTCCCACATGTCATACACTTCATCTCACATACATCCCATCACATAATTTCATCCACCAATATGTTTCCACTCACCTGACATCTTTCCACCGTCCAACCAATACCAACACAACATTATTTTGCGTGAGATCAAAGCAAGGAAGCAAGTGGAGGAGGCACACCCAGGATGGACACCAGGGGTGGGCGCCCGCCCACCTACCTTGGGCGCCCGCCCTATCCCCTGCTCAGCCTATAAAAGGTCACCTCCAGTTTCCCTTCTCTTCACACAAACACTTGAGAAAACCGCACAAATCTCAGTTTCCCGAGGAGGAACTTTTGTAGTAAAGAGAATAGGGTAGAGAGAAATTGGAGAGTGGAAGGGAAGGTTGGAGTTCTTTTGAGAGAGTGATTGTCACCTAGCAAATAGTGATCCCGTTGTCCAAGAGGAAGTAAAAGTTGTTTAGGGGGAGGCTCTACCAAAATAGAAACTTGTCTTGAACGATTAACCCCTGGACTACTGACACTCCGGACGGTTGACTACTAACATTTTATCTCACATTTTCTACCAGTTGTATTTTTGCCAACTTTTGTGTGCAGGATGTTTAAGAAGGTGAAGAATGTAGGGAAGGCTCTCAAGAACATTGGTACAAGGAGTTCAACCCGACACTCCTCACAGCCATCAGAGATGAGCGTCGATCCGACACCCACACAAGTTCCATCATCTTCATCAGGTCAGCAAGTCAAGGTCCTTCTCAAGATACGAGACCTAGGACTGAAGACCTGAAGAGAGAAGGAAGTTTATCAGCAACTGAAGAACAAGGATTTCATTCACACCCCTACTATCGATCCAATCCTACTACGAGAAACAGGTATGGACACTGAATTTGACTTAATTTTTCAGATGATGGGTTGGACAAATTTTTGGAATATAACTGAGCTGGGTTCTCGTCTTCTCACCCTCGAATTTCTTTGCACCTTACAATATTATGAGGGGGGAATTGTTTTTTGGATGTTCAAACAGGAAATTATGTTGTCTTGGAGAGAGCTAAGCGACCATCTTGGTTTCTCTTCAAGATGCATCCTGAACATTGACTCCGATTTACCCAATTTTGAGAGACACCAGTTTTGGAGAGAAATATCTAGAGATAATTTTTATAGTCAAGCCCGAACCAGTGACATGGAACACCCCACTCTTAGGATGTTTCACAAATGGCTTGGGTACAATCTTTACTATCGCGATGATATTAGGAAAGTAAGAGTAGGAGATTTACAACTTTTATATCCTGCTATTAGTAAAGTACCCACTTCACCTGTTACACTATTAGTTTCACATTGGCTTAGTATACCTAGTCTTCAGGGACCAGTAGGCTGTACTTCACTTATCACTCGTCTAGCCACTAATCTTCACTTACTAGAAAACTCATCGTTGGACTTCATAGAAGAATTAAGAATTTATCATGGCTATGACACATTTAGACAAGCTCGGATGTTAAAGAAAGAGGGGAATATAATGTATATGCTATATGATGATAAAGGCAAGATTCAGTTACCTAACCCGAACCTTGGCCTCTACTCTGTGCAAAACTTTTTGATTGAGATTGCAGCAACACTAGTGAACCAGAGAACTCCACAGCGAGTAGCATCTGAAAGGATAACCACTCACCGAGAACGCACTTGGTATGGAGCTGACCCTGGACCAGAAGAAGCAGCGCACCTGCATTATTGCGATTACAATCCACGAGTCCTTCGAGACCCATGGGCTCGTCATGCGCAACCACAAGAGCCAACAGAGGAGACATGGCCGGAGAGCCAAGATCACTAGTGGACAAACCCGCCTTTTCATACGGGCAGGTACTCCACTGATCCATATGGAGCTTCAGGATCCAGACCTCCACCCTAATTTGATGCAGGACGATACTCCGACGTCTCCTACGCCTTCACGAATGACTACTATCAAGAGGCCGGTGCTTTCTTCACTCGTACCGACAACACCCTCCTCGACATCCAGAACACGCAAGCAGAACATGGAAGACTCCTGGAAGAGCAACAAAAATGGAACCAGGACCATGCTGCTGCAGTGCAAGAGCTGAGACAAGATACAACAACAATGAACGACAACATCACAACCATGATGCGGTTCTGGAACATCGGGTAAGACCGACAGCAACATCCAGCTTGGGGGAGTTCCTCCCTAAATTTATCAAGTAAGTTTCTATTTGCTCTTCTTATTTATTCTATTCTGTCTTAGTATTTAATTTATCTTAAAAGGAAAAACTTAGAAAACCAAATAAATATTTTCTTGTTTTAATTTACTGCATTCTATAAACATGAAAACAAAATAAAAAGAGTAGATAAGTGTGCTTTATTTTCCTGCTAAGTTTAATCTCTAAAAAAATCAAAAAAGATGCATGATGGAAATGATGAACAGTTGCTCTGTTTGCTTACTTACAAGTACCAAGCTTTTATATTAAAATTCTTCTAGGAATTACTAAAACTGATATTACTATCTTTGGGAAGCATAAAACTAAAGTCTAGGTAAGAGAAAGGCATGATATAAAGTTGAGCTACTGTTTATCTTGTTCCTACTACACTAAGTTCTAGAGATTTATTTTGAAAACTTACAAATCACATGATGAGTTCCTAGCATAACAAACTACCTACTACAGCCATACTTGCTATAACATCTTTTACTATATTCACATTGAGTTTGATCGAGCTGTGTAGACCCTTAGGAGCTTTTCATGTGGTTAAATTAAGATATTCACTTGCACACATCTACCACAACATCCATTACCATTCATTAAAATTGCTAAAAATATTATCACTCACTGTCCCGAATATTGTTATTCTCTCTCTCTAAAAAGATTCAATGCAGAAGAGGCATGGGTTATGCAAAAATATGCGAGGAAATAAAAAGGGGCAAGTGCCCGGAACCTCGGAAAAGAAAGAAAAAGAGTGAGACGAGAGGTAAAAATGGACAAGTGTCCGAAGTAGAATTAGGGGTACAAAGATGCCCACTTGAGCGGGAAAAATGGACAAGTGTCCGACAGTAGAATTAGGGGTATCTACTACCCACCTGAAAAAAAAAAGAAAAGAAAAATATAGCCTATGTTCTCCCAAAGCAAAGATCAAAGAGGAGGAGAGATAGCAGTATGAGGAGCAATGAGAACTAAGTTTTATTATCACTTATGCATTTTCACCATCACTATCATTTACTCCATCACACATGCACATCTTGAATTAATTATATGCTGAGTTCCTTTGGATCCATGGCTCGATTAGACAACATATGTATGAGCTGTTTTCCACTCCTATGAGCTCCACTTAAATATTCCATTAGCTATAGGAAAGTGACATTATGGTAAGGATCCACAAATACCACATATAGATAGACTTGAGAGAATCATTGCTGGGAACTCTGAGTTTTATTTTGAAAACTTATGAAAAACTCTAGAACAAAGGTGAAGAATAAACAGGAGGAATAGTGCTTGACTTAACTATTTTGTCTTTCGATTACTTAAGATTTAAGTGCAGGTACTAAACTCCATAACACTTCACTATAATCTGGAAGAATTTTTATGTAAAAGCATGTGTGCCTGTCAGGAAAGAAAACATCGAAGCAACTCCTGATCCGTCTGAGTTTAGCTGTTTGCTCAGGGACGAGCAAAGAGTAAGCTTGGGGGAGTTTGTTGACGGTCCTTAAGTACTAAAATTAATAATCAAATAAACATGAAAAGGATCAATATGAAACAAACATCTAGAATTAGGGTTTTATCTGACAGAATTCCGCGAGCTTTGGTGTTTATCTATTTCTGCAGCGGTTTATCAGAAAATAGGGAGAGAAGGCCCACATGTCATGTTTACAACGAGATAATTACGTGCCGCGCAATTTTCCTTGATCTAGAAGGATCCAGAAGCCACGGGAACGAACGGGACGCGATTCGGGCTCGGGAGCTGGGCGGCCGCCCACCCCCCTTGGGCGCCCGCCCTGGCCAGGAAGCCAATCAGGACTCTCTCTCGGGACAACTCTCCACCGACCTAAAGAATCAATCTAAACCATACAATCTATGTCGGTTTGATCCAATGGCTCACGTTCACTTGAGGGGACTATAAAACCAGACCCCCTGGCCCCTGGAGGAGAGAGGAGAAATCATTATTCAGAGGTAGCCATCAAAGTTAGGGTTTAGATCTCTCTCCCACAGAGAATTAGAATTAGCTACTCCCAAATCCTTCAAGTTTAGAGGTTGATTAGATAGCAATTAGAGAAGTAGAGCACTACGCTCTGGATTCGGATCTTCGGTAATAAAGATTCGTATTATTCATATCTTTCTCTAATTCTATTGTTCTAACTGCATTATGTCTCTAATTATTATGTTCTTAGTTTGTTCTAGTTCTATATTTGATATAGTTCTAATTGATAATGAGTTTATGTATAAGTTTGCAAAGCGCTTAGCTCTTGACGCGAGGGAGTTAGGTGATAGATCACATGTGAGCGTGGTGCTTAGATGTTATTTATCTGCAAATGTATCCTATTGGCCGAGTCATGTGGTAGTTCGCGATAGTGACAGCTTCGTTGATTCTTATATAGTCCACCCTCCGTTGATAGGACAGGCAGAACCGGTATTGTGGAGTAAGTCATGCGATGTTGTGATTTACTTTATCAATGTTCCTTATACATGAATGAAGAGTCTTTTATGCTATATATGATCTTGTAGATAACTAGAGTAGATTATGACTTAGTAGTTAGTAGATAACTTAGAATCCATTCTCTAGCTAATCCGACATCACCTACATATATGAGGACTAGTCTATTTTCTAATCGTTGTGCTCTTTATCCCATGAACTTATACTTTATTATCATTATCTTTATGGTTTACCCCTGCAAAAGTAAGTGACTGTGTGACGAGTTTCTCATTAGTAATCATGTTCTTGCAAGTCTATCTCTAGTCTATGCCTTGATAGATTTTGCCCCTTTGATTTAATTCCATCTCCTTAGATCCCTTGAGCAAAATTATAAATAACGATACCTGGAATACTTATCCTGGTGAAATGCTACAATGAGGTGTTTTATCTGTGTGCTTGCGGATAGAATAGATTATTTTCTAGAGAGCCTTTACATTTATAAATACCTTTGTACACTCTGGCGCCATGCTAGGGATGACAACCTAGTATCTAAGTGGTGTTAGCTAGTGTCAACAGCCATGTATTCATAAAGGTTATGATTTCATATGGGCAATAGTAGATCGGTTGACTAAAGTTGCTCATCTTATTCCGGTTAAGACCAATTATAATGGACTAAGGTTGGCTTAATGGTATATGGAAAAGATAGTGTGTTTGCAAGGGGTCCCTAAGAAGATAGTTTCTGATTGAGGTACCAAGTTTATGTCTCAATTTTGGCAACAAGTGCATACATCTTAAGGAACCAAGCTGAATTTCAGTACCGTATATCACCCTCAGACTAATGGGCAGACCAAAAGAATTAATCAGGTTTTGGAAGATATGTTGGGATCTTGTGCATTATAGTATGGTACAAGTTGGGATAAGAGTTTACCGAATGTGGAGTTTTCTTAGGACAACGGATTATCATTAGAGCCTTCAGATGGTATGTCTTTAAGCTTTGTATGGACGGAAGTGTAGAACCCCATTGTTTTGAAATCAAATAGGTAAAACACAAGTGTTTGGGCCAGATGTTCTAGAGATGCAAAACAACAAGTGAGAGTGTTCATGGATAACTTATGGGTGGCACAGTCTCAACAGAAGAGATATGCTGACAACCGGAGAAAAGAATAAGCTTTTGAAGTAGAAGACTATATGTATTTGAAGGTGTCACCTATGAGAAGTGTGAGAAGATTTAATATGAAGGAATGGTTAGCACCAAGGTATACTGGGCCTTTCAAAGTGTTAGAAGATGTGGTGAAGTGGCTAATTAGAGCATCTGAAAGTTTGGGAGGAATGCATGATGTTTTCCATGTGTCTTAACTCAAGAAATGTTTGTGTGTGCCATAGGAGCAGAACACATTAGAGGAATTGGCTGTTAAAGAGGATCCTACATACAAAGAGTACTAGTAAGAATTTTGGAAACAACAGAAAGGGTTACCAAGAGTTGCATTATCAGGATGTGCAAACTTCACTGGAACCAGTACACCGTAGAGGAGGCTATTTGGAAAAGAGAAAGAATATTCAATGTTAAGAGTATCCACATCTTTTTGGTAACCATCTTCCGAATCTCGAGGACGAGATTCATCTTAAGGGGGTAGAATTGTAACACCCTAAAATTTACTCCTTTCGAAATAGAGTTAAAATAATTTGATTATATACTCTTGTGCCTATGAAAATATAGGAAACATAATATTTTTCATTAAATTAAGATTTATCATAAGGCTAAGCAACATTGTTGTGCATACATGCTGTTGCATAAGATTTGATGTAATGTTTGAATGTTGCTCCTTTGTGTGTTGAGAGTAAACAAAGTTTTTAAAACTTGCATTTAGTAGAACGATCTTCCTTGGTCGGTACATCTTTATCTTTATCTACAACCAAATTCTTTATTTCTCAGCTCATGTTTTTATTAGAAGCTTCCTAAAATCTTGTCTTTATCATCCAACTCACTCATTTCAATTCATCGTTCATCAAACAATATCTACAATCTTATTGGGAATTTTTCTAGGTTTTTTTGAAATTTGTTTCCACTTTTCTGTGAGCATGATCTAATTTTTAGATGCTCCAAACAATCTTGTCATGAGCTCCAAAAAAACTTTATTCGGGTTCCCCATGTTCTATAATATCTCTGAGAATTTTTCCCGAATTTTCGGAGCTTTCGGAGTATTTTTTGTGGCTTAACTACTAATTATGGACTTTTCTTTAATTATTTTATCCATGAAAATAATTAATTCCGAAAATAATAAATATCTTACTATTTTTCCAACGGCAAAGCCCATTTGCAATAATCATAATAAATCCCAAAGACCATGTATTTATTTACTAATGGGCTTTAATAATTAATTAGGCCTACTAGTAAACATGAATGTTGTAAATCAATTAGTCCCATATCTCTAGTTGATGTTAATGTGGGGAGTTATCCTTCTATATGTATGTACCAACCTGTTAGACAAATTATACCAAAACTATCTCAAGGGAAGCTCCTAGTTTGAGAATCCCTGATGATGTGAATTAAAATTTTCTCCACTCCTTCTCATGTCTTTCGATTGCCACGTTAGGAGAGACTCGGCTGTTGCTTATCCTGTCGTGCGCTGCCTTCTACAAGTCACCAAGTCTGTCGCCTGGTGTTGCCGGCCGCTGCAGAACCCGAACTGCACGCATGGAATTTCTGATGCTGCCTAGTTCACGTTCACGCCCGAACATGCCGCAGGACCATCAATGCTGATCGTTCATAGTTATTTGTTGGTGAGCATCCCCTTGTTTTCCATCTTCTCTGTTAATTACACCATGCAGGCACGTTGTATGTTTCCCTTATTTCTTTGCTTCTTATCCATATGCAGCCATTGATTGTATGTAGCCTTCTGTCAATGTGCCGCGGTTGCGTTTTTCCTGGTCGCCATGGTTGTAACACCCCAAAATTTGCAATTTTCCAAAATAGGGTAAATTGTTAAACTGTGTATTTTTGTGCCCACGAAATATAGGACAAATAATATTTTTCTTTAAATTAAAATTTACCCTAGGAGCTAGCCACTTGTTTGAGCATGCATGTCTTTCCATTTGATTTTTGGTGATGAGTGGTTTTGGCTAAAGCCCAAAAATATATTTCAAGCAGATTTTAAAATAAATTTGAAATTGGCTTTGAAGAAAAACAAAAGAAAAAGATTTATCTTTTCCCCTCCCTCTTCATGGAAATCGGCCCGAAGGCCCAGAACCTTTCCCCCAATCCTTCCCCTCGGCCCAGCGCGCGCAGGAGCCGCGGCCCAGCTTTATTTCCTTCCCCCACTGCCTGCTTCCTTCTTCCCCCTCTCTTCTTTCCTTCCTACGCGGCCCAGAGTCTCGGCCCACGCTGGATCGGCCCGTGAGCCGCGCTCTCCACCTCGCTGCTGCCGCTGACGAGCGGGTCCCGCGCCCAGTTTCGCTGCCAGGTGGGACCCAGAGGTCAGGACCGTCCCCTACCTCAGTCCGTTTAGGACACGAGCTCGAGTCGCACCCACCGCGCGCGATTCTCGAGAGCAATCCTTGCTCCGCACGTTCGCCCCCTTTAAATAGCGGCCACCGCTTCCCCCGCAACCCCCTCATCAAATCCCAGCGCCAGCCGCCGCGTAGTTCTCGCCGAAAAGCGCCGACGAGATCCGGGCCGAAGCCAATCCGCCGCTGCATCACGTTTTTGTCACCGTGAGCAGTTTGACGGTCTTCTCGCTACTCTTGCGAAGTCGCCGAACCTCTTCTTTCGCGATTTCGTGTTTCCTATGCGTAGCTAACCTCCGCCGAACCTTTTGCAGAGCCGCCGTCCGCCTCTCGCCGTCGCGAGCCCGAGTCGGCCTCACTCGGTCCTAATCTCGGCACCAGGTTAGTTCGCGTTGAGCTTCTGTTGACACCGTTTTTGGGCACGTGTCCAGGCCGGCAGGATAAGACGACAGTGTTTTGTTTACAGGATGAGTTGCCGATGAGGATGGTTGCCGATGAAGGAGAGGTTGAACGTGACTATGTCTACAGGCGGTGATGTGTCTATGCCGATGGCTATGATGAGGAAGTCTGCCGATGACTATGGCAAGGGAGTCTGCCGATGATACGAAGGGAGAGTTCGGGAGCCGCCGATGGTTTGTGGAAGAGTTTCAGTTTGTCACGGGAGATAGTTTTGTTATTTCCTTAATTATTTAAATCGTTTTGTATACGGATTCCGTGTAATTTGAAATTCGAATTCTAATCGTGTCTGGCTGTAGCTCTTTGAGCAGGGTATAAATATAGACCCTAGGACCTTGTAATGAGACATCTATCAATCAAGCAAACACACGTTTTTACTCATATTCCAGCATCTACTTTCTCGACGACTTCGTCATACTTTTTTTCCTTTTCATTACGAGTTCTTAGGAATTCGTCGACTCAAGCTCGGCGTGTTCTCAAGTTCCGCGTGAGTACCTCTTAGCCGTGACATCCGGGCGCATCGCTGTTGTCAGGACTAAAGTATTCGAGTTATCACCTTTGCCGATAGTAAGGTCAAATCGGCTGGCACGCCTTAACATTTGAATTGGGTATTAGCCCTTTGTGTTTGCAGACCAGCTTTTGCACGAACAAATCTTTTGGCACGCCCAGTGGGACAGATCCAAGATCAAGATCAACATGTCAACTTCTGAGTTTGATCAAGAGAACGTCATCCCCGTGACAGAAGCCAATCTTAAGGATGAGCAGAAGCAAGCTATTGCTAAAGCCATGGAGGATTACAAGCAGCAATGCCTGAGGTCCTTCTGCATGAACAGGAGCGGTGAGGTAATTCAGAAGGATGCACTACCGGCTCCTCAGCAGGTTACTTTTGAGTCCAATCCTGGCAAGCTTCAAGAGATGGTTGACAGTGCGATCAACCGCGCTTTGATCAATCAAGCTGGTGTACTGTCTAATACGGTTTTCAATGCCGTGGCGAGAACTTTCAAGGAGGGACAACTGCCACCAGATTATGTGGGCCCCACTTATCACCAGCCAAAGTCACCAGTGGTCACAGCTCCATCGGCTGCTACGGCCGCTGCGGGTATGGAGATTCCTGTTCCACCAAGCACGTTAGGAATCACCAATGGACAGTCTATGCCGATGACAACTAATCCACAAACTTCGGATGGGCAGATTAAACTTGCCACAGATCTGTTAGCATCGGCAATGACAGGGTTAACCCCTCCTCCCAACTGGTGGGGTTATGGCATGCCTCCAGAGTTAACGCCGGGTACATCACAGACGACTAATATGAGAGGCGAGACTCCTATGGCATCGGCACCTCCCAATATGCCGATGAACCAGAGTCCCCAGTATACTACAACTACTACTGCAAGACCTCACACTGGGAATTCTCAAGCTCCAATGTTCCAGATGCCTAACGCATCGGCAGACTCGATACTGATGCAACAGAGGTCTATGGCTCAATCAGGGTATGTCAATTCAACGATGATGCCCAATTACCAGTCATCGGCAGGGCCTATGCCGATGAACGCTAATATTGGATGGCTTGGGCAGCAAGTCTTTCCGCAAACACCCCAACAGAGTCACCAGGCTACAGGGTTCCAGCAAGGACAGATCTATCCCGGGTTTCTGAATCAGGGGATCCCTAACCAGCCAGTGAATCCCGGGCAGCAGTTCGTCGGACAGCAGATTGGCGGGCAACAGCTTGGTGGCCCACAGGTGGGAGGCCAGATAATCAATCCAATGTTCCGTGCAGATCGTGCACCGAACAGACACGTGGAGGCTTACCAGCAGGTGCCGGATCCACAACCACCAAATCGGCAAGATGCCGATGCGTACTGGGCCGATAAGATTGCTGAAGTAATGAGGGATCAATTCGGGATAAAACCCAAAGTCAATACTTACTCTTATCGGACACCGTATCCTCCTGCATACGACTTGATCCCGCTTCCACACCGGTACAAGGTACCAGATTTCACTAAGTTTTCTGGGCAGGATGATACGTCAACCATGGAGCACGTCAACAGATTCATTATTCAGTGCGGTGAAGCTGGTAACAGGGACGAATTGAGGGTTCGTTTATTTTCATCATCATTGTCTCGGTCGGCTTTTACCTGGTTCATATCACTACCTCCCAACTCAGTGATTACTTGGGCCGGTCTGGAAAAACAATTCCACAAATACTTCTTTTCTGGGGTCCATGAGAAGAAGATCACCGATTTGGTCAAATTAAGGCAGCGTAATGATGAATCGGTTGAGGGTTTTGTGCAGAGGATACGGGAAGTCAAAAATAAATGTTATAGTCTGGTCCTAGATGATCGGCAGCTAGCAGATTTGGCTTTCTAGGGTTTATTGCCACACATCAGGGATAAGTATGCTTCTCAGGAGTTTGAAAGCTTAAGTCATTTGGTGCAGAGGATTTCTGATCAAGACATCAAACCTTTCGAGCTCAAAAGAGCATGGAACAAGAAGGTATCATTTGTTGATGAGGCAACGAGCTTAGATTCTGATGAGGAACCAGTCATTGGCTTGGTAGAGTGGGTAAAGAACAAGAAGCCGATGTCTTGCCCTTTTGGGCAGAAGGAACTAGAGAAGTTCGCTTTTGACACCGCTAATGCCGATAGGATATTTGATTTTCTACTTCAGGAAGGTCAGATCAAACTGTCTCCTAATCATGTGATCCCATCGGCTGAGGAGTTAAAGAAGATGAAATATTGCAAGTGGCATAATGCAACTTCTCATGACACCAATGAGTGCAAGGTTTTCACACAGCAGCTGCAATCGGCTATAGAGTCTGGGAGAATCAAGTTTTACAGTTCCAAGACTCAGAAGCCGATGAAGATAGACCAACATCCTTTCCCAACAAATATGTTGGATGCTAAGGGAAAGGCTAAGGTCTTAACATCAGAAGCAGCCGAGAGGAGTGCATCGGTAGATCCTCAACATCAAGTTACTACTGCCGATGCAAGAGGTAGGGGCCTGGTTCAGGAAGGAACCAGCTCAGGTAGGCCTCCCCGGTCTGGCATCGTTATAACTCATAGAAGGCCTCGAGATAACTGGCAGCAACGGGAAGATCGGTATCGGCGCCAGCAAGAAGATTATCGTCGGGAGGAAGAGAGACGCCGACAGGAGTGGGATCGGCATAGAGATCACTGGAACTGTCCGTTCTTCATCCATTGTTGGGAGGAAAATATTAAGCTTCCCACTGTCAGAGACTGCCCTGAGTGCAATGGTTATGATCAGTATGATAGGACTGATCGGCGTTATCATGATGACAATCGGCGATTTAATGGGCCGATCAGAGGAAGAGCATCAGTTCATGATCGGCTGGGGGGCAGGCTCAATGTGCACGATAGGCTCGGTGATCGTATCCAATATTTTCCCAGGAACCGGCAAGAGTTCGAGGAGATGGCTAATGCACGAGTTCCCGATGAGTTCATATTTTGCAGGGATGCTAATACGCATCGGATGGAGTCGAGAGAAAATCGACGCCCAGCAGCAGGCAGAAGCCACTTCCTCCATGGTGTCCAGAAGGGCTGACGAAGACACATAAGAGGAGGTTGCAGCGTGAAAGGCAAGAAGGGCTAAGCAAGGGCGAAAGCTCTGGAAAATCTGAGGATCGACAACAACCAGATCCTAAAGGGGAAGGTCCATCGGCAGGTGTCAACATGGTCTTTATGTTGCCGATGGAATTCCTTGTGCCATCCAGTGATGATGAGGTGGAGTTTTCCGATCAAATAGCTCAGTTGGCTCTAGATCCGATGACGGCTATCTTCGAGAAGCCTGCCGATGATGAAAGACAGCATCTCAAGGCTCTGTTTGTCAAAGGAAGGGTTGATGGGCAGCTGATGACTAAGATCTTAATTGATGGAGGAGCTGCTATCAATATCATGCCATATACGGTGTATCGGAAGCTTGGAAAAGGAGATCAAGATTTAATCAAGACCGATATGATGCTCAAAGACTTTGAAGGGAATGTGTCTCCGGTCAAGGGGGCAATATGCGTAGAGTTAACTATCGGCAGTAAAACATTGCCGACAACCTTCTTCGTGATCAGTGGAAAGGGTGCTTACAACTTGCTATTGGGAAGAGATTGGATTCATGCTAATTGTTGCATCCCATCTACAATGCACCAATGTTTGGTTCAGTGGGTAGGTGACAAAATTGAGATTGTTCCGGGAGATTCTTCTTATGTCATTGCGTCGGCCGAGGCAGACACCTATGAGAGGACCAGGTGCATTTCAGGAGAAGTTTGGGAGAAAGATTTTCTGAAGGTTGCCGATTACGAGATTCCACCGATCCAAGCAGTCGGTTCTGACGACGGTTTTTAATGGATAGGTTCGCCGATGATGGAAAGTTAGGCCAGGGATTCACATCGGCCGATGATTTGGTAGAAGTAGATATCGGTAGTGGTGATAAGCCTAGACCTACTTTTATTAGTGCTAAGTTAAATCCTGAGTGTAAGCAGCAATTAACCAATTTGTTAAAGGAATATAAAGATTGCTTTGCTTAGCATTATACCGAGATGCCTGGTTTAGACCGATCAATTGTTGAACATCGGTTGCCTATCAAGTCTGGATTTCGGCCACATTAGCAACTAGCTCGCCGATGTAATCCTAATATTCTTCCTGACATCAAAGCCGAAATAACCAAACTTATTGAAGCTAAATTTATTCGGCAGTGTCGGTATGCCGAATGGATTTCCAATGTTCTTCCGGTCTACAAGAAGAACGGGAAACTTCGGGTCTGCATTGATTTCAGGAACCTTAACAAAGCTACGCCGATGGATGGATACCCAATGCCAGTTGCCGATCTGTTGGATGACGCTGCGGCTGGGCATCGACTTATTAGGTTTATGGATGGTAATGCAGGGTACAATCAAATATTCATGGCTGAAGAAGATATTCCAAAGACTGCGTTCAGATGCCCTGGTCATGTTGGATTGTTCGAGTGGATAGTTATGACTTTTGGCCTCAAGAATGCTGGTGCTACTTATTAGAGGGCCATGAATTTTATATTTCATGAGTTCATCGGCAAACTGGTAGAAATTTATATTGATGATGTGGTGGTCAAGTCCGGGGACTTCACAGAGCATCTTGCCGATCTACGAAAGGTATTGGAGTGCACAAGGAAGCACAGATTGAACATGAATCCCAATAAGTGTGCATTTGGTGTATCGGCAGGGCAGTTTCTCGGTTTCATGGTGCATCAAAGGGGGATTGAAATTAGTCGAAGATCTATTGATGCCATCAATAAAATAGTAGCCCCTACCAACAAGACTGAGCTCCAGTCCTTGATCGGCAAGGTAAATTTTATCAGGAGATTTATATCTAATTTGTCTGGTAAAATTCGTGCTTTCAGTCCTCTTCTTAAGCTAAAATCCAATCAAGAATTTATTTGGGGGAAAGAACAGCAGTTATCTCTGGATGAAATCAAGGAGTATCTAGTAAATCCTCCAGTTCTAATTCCACCTCAGCAAGGAAAGCCCTTCAGATTGTATTTGTCTACCGATGGGATGGTTATCGGTTCAGCTTTGATTCAAGAATTTGAAGGGAAAGAGCGTGTAATTTATTACTTAAGCAGGACGTTGATTGATGCTGAGACCAGGTATTCGGCCATTGAAAAACTATGCCTATGCTTATATTTTTCGTGTATCAAGTTAAGGCACTACTTGTTATCGGCCGAATGCACTATTGTTTGCAAAGATGATGTGATCCGGTACATGCTATCTATGCCGATTATGAGTGACAGGATCGGTAAATGGATTTTGGCGCTGTCGGAATTCGATCTGCGTTATGAATCGGCAAAGGCAGTTAAAGGGCAGATTATGGCCGATTTTGTGACTCAACTTTGCGGTGCAGTGGAGGCTTTGGAAATGGTGCCCTAGACGCTTTTCTTTGATGGATCTACATGTGACCGGGGGGCAGGGATCGGCGTAGTATTAGTTTCCCCTAAGGGGAGGAAGTATGAATTTTCCTTGCCGATTGTTGCTACATCAACAAATAATCAGGCTGAGTATCAGGCTTTGATAAAAGGATTGGAGTTGTTAAGGGAAGTGCGTGCTGACGCTGTCGAAGTCTTCGGGGATTCTATGTTGGTTATAAATCAATTGGCCGGGAACTATGAATGCCGAAGTGAAGTTCTCATAACTTATTACGAAAGGAGTATGCAACTGTTAAAGGAATTCAAAGATTTCCGTTTAGAGCATGTTCCCCGATTGCATAATGAAGAGGCCAATCGGTTAGCTCAGCATGCCTCAGGATATCAGCCTATAATTAATACAGTATCGGCAATCGATGCCGATGATTGGAGGAAAGAAATTATTGATTATTTGAAAGTTCCATCTAAGAAAGTTGAAAGACGAGTTCGATTTCAAGCGACCAAGTATGTGCTCCTCGACAATGAATTATACTATCGAACTATTGATGGAATTCTTCTCCAATGCTTAGGTGATGATGAAGCTAGGAGTTTGGTGGGAGAAATTCATGAAGGGGTGTGTGGAGCGCATCAGTCAGCTTTTAAGATGAAGTGGATGATTAGGAGGAATGGATATTATTGGCCGACTATACTTGAGGATTGCTTTAAGTATTTCAAAGGGTGTCAAGGGTGTCAGAAGTTTGGTAACATTCAAAGGGCACCTGCATCGGCTATGAATCCTATCATAAAGCCTTGGCCGTTCTGAGGGTGGGCTATTAATCTGATCGGCCAGATTTATCCACCATCTAGCAAAGGGCATAAGTTTATTCTACTTGCCACTGATTATTTCACTAAGTGGATCGAGGCTATTCCTTTAAAGAAAGTCACATCGGCCAATATGATTGATTTTGTGAAGGAGCATATCATTTACCGATTTGGAATTCCTCAAACAATTACTACCGATCAGGGCACTATGTTTACATCAGGGGAGTTTGATGAATTTGCAATTGGTATGGGGATTAAAGTGTTGAATTCTTCTCCTTATTATGCTCAAGCCAATGGGCAGGCCGAGGCGTCTAACAAAGGAATTATCAAGCTTATCAAACGAAAGATTGAAGAAAATCCTAGACGGTGGCATACATTATTAAATGAAGCGTTGTGGTCCTATCGGATGGCTTGTCATGGATCAACCAAAGTGTCACCCTATCAATTGGTATATGGACATGATGCAGTGTTACCTTGGGAGATTAAGGCTGGATCTAGGTGATTATCTTTTCAAGATCAATTAGCTGCCGATGATTATGCAACTTTGATGACCGATGAGTTAGATGATCTAGCGGGACATCGGTTAAAGGCTTTAATGAGTATAGAAGAAAATAAGAAGAGAGTTGCTAGATGGTATGACAAGAAAGTAAAGGCTAAGGAGTTTGCCGATGGGGACTTGGTATGGAAATTAATTTTACCAATCGGGACTAAAAGTTCGAAGTTTGAAAAGTGGTCTCCTAATTGGGAAGGTCCTTATCGGATAAGTCGATCAGCTCCTGGAAATGCCTATATTCTGGAAACTCTCGAAGGAGTTGAATTTCCTAGAGCATTAAATGGCAAATATTTAAAGAAGTACTACCCCAGCATATGGGTCGATGCATAAAAGTTTAAGTGCCGATAACACTCCTATCGGCTGGATTTAAATGTTTGGGGGCAGGACTTAATGTTTCAAAAGATGCCGATAACAGTCCTATCGGCTAGACTAAAGGCTAAAAGAGCAGGAAAACACAAATGTGTCGCTGATGAGAGCTTCATGTGTTCAGCAGCGCCTGGATCGCTAATATGGCGCGTAGCCGGATTTGGTTGGTTGCTTCTATCTCCTTGATATCGTCATCGGCAGAGCCTTCTATCGGCTTCAGCTTCTTCTTCAATTGTAGTGCCTTGCGACCGTGGACGTTCCGCTCATGCTCAAGAAGCTTGATGGTCTTTGGTAGTTGACTCTCTTCCTGTTGGGCTTGGGACAAGGCGTCCTCCACTTGTTTGAGTTCTGCCAACAGGGATTCCCTTTTTGCCGATAAGTCAGATATCTTCTGCTTCAGCATGTCTCCTGAAGATCTCAAGATGCCGATGTTCTTGTGCTTCTCATCGGTCAGGATCTTCTCTTTCCTCATCTCTTCAGAAAGCTGAGTCTCAGCAGCTCTATCGGCAAGACGCCGAGAAGCCCTCTGGTACTGCAGCTGACGACTCTCCAAATGTGCGGCTTGGAAAAGGATTTCTTCGACATCGGCTGGGATCTGGCCTCTGAGAGTCTTGAACAGAATCTTGGCTGGGTCGGAGTCATCGACCAATTGCGCCGTGTCCTGGTGAAGGAGGGCCGACAGTTCTTCCATCCTGGCCCTGATCTCTGCCGATGTAATGCCAACTGTCTGGGAAGAGCTTGCTTCTTCACCTTCTTCTTCAGAGAGGTCGATGGCGAAGGAGAATAGGCTGTCGGGGGAATCTTGTTCCTGGGAGGAAGAGCAAAGTTAGTTCATATTCGGAGAATCGGCAAGTAATGCTGATAAAGATTAGGTGACTTGCTTGTTTCAAGGCTATTTCCTGCCTTTGACTGGAAGATGCCGATGGAGCCGTAGGTTGATCGGCCAGAGTTGCCGATGGAACGACATCAACTGAAAGAAGACAGGAAGAGTTATGAGGCTGAGTGAGAATAAGTTCATTGGTGGCAGTATTATTAAAATATGTTACCCGGAGGAGGAACGATGATTGTTTGAGTCGGGGGAACTGCCGATGATGTAATTGGACCTGCCGGGCCAGTTGTTTGTCCACCCACGTCAGCTGAAGTACCTTCTGCTTGGGGTTCTTCCTGCTGGGGTTCGTCTGCTTCTGGTGCTTCCTGCGGATGAGGGGGAGATGGTGCTTGCTGGATCTCTACATTTGGAGGGGAGGGAGAAGATTCCACCGGAATAGGAGATACCGAAGGAGGAGGAGGAGGAGGAGGAGTCGCCACTTTCTGGCGCTTTGTTCCAGCCCTGGTACCCTTGGCGCCCTTCCTCTTTGGCTGGCTGGACTGGGGGGCATCGGCACCTTGACGTTTGGCTTTTCCCGATGCACCGGTTTGCTGCAGCAACAAAAAGGAGTTTATAAATACAATTGTAGCCGATGTAAAGGTAATCGGTATAAGTAAAAGGGGTTTGACGAATTACCTTGAAAGCCTGGGCCAGAGTGGAAGCAGCTACCGTTGGTGATGTCTGAGTTCTCTTGGTGGTGACTTTCTTAAGGCGCGCACCTCGATGAACAATGGTGGCCAGAGTGGGAGCATTGTGGCCGATTGAAGAAATTGGGCCTGGTGGAAACAGGTCAATCGGCTTACCACTTCTGCTAACCGATGGAGGGATGTTGTCAACCTGCAAAAGGGATACAAAGGTGAGTTACCGATGGAAATAAGATTGAAAAATTGGAACACCGGTTTGAAATACTTACAGCGTCATCGGAGACTTTGTACTCGGGGTCGATCATGCCGCGGTACGAAAGGGCTGATTTGCAGAATAGATGCTCCTTCCATTCTGCCCGCCATAGCTTGTATGCCTGAGTAATGAAAGCGGCTGGAACCCACTCTGACAAATCTGCATCTGTATCGGCATTCGGAGGTAGTTGAGCTACTCGAATCCACTCAAGAAAGTTGGTGATGGGTTCCCTAGGTTTTATCACATCGGCATAACAGAGTGCAATCGGCAGCTGGCCAAAAGCTAATTGACGAACTAATTGTTGATATTTGGGAACGCAATAAGGAATTGATCCGCAAGCGCACGGATATCGGTGAGCACTTCACCCGGGAGGTTATCCAGAGTATCGTATTTATTTTTTTACCACTAGGAGAAAGAGTGCATCTGACTAACCGGTCTATTACTACTAACCTTTAGGCACAAAGAATGTCTTTCGATGTGAGTGATAAATAGAGAAGACTGCAACCGTAGTCTCCTTCTAACCTTGGTAAGGATGATCTACTGTTCTAATGGGGAGGCTAACGGAATCTAGACACCACAAAGGATGTTCAACCCGCACCTATAAACCCTATCCTTCCTGCTAACGAGATGTGATCTACAAAGGTAGCTCGGAATTGTCACGTTCCTCACTACTACCACGGTCCAGCTAGTCAGGGAATATCTATGAGTACCCCAGCCTAAACACCACGTTTACGCTAGCAATGATTACTCTAAACTCTACGCGAAGAGATTAAAGTAAACTCATAAACCATAAGAACAATAAAACAAGAACTTACTAGAATTTAGAAGTCGAATTACTGAAGAATCCTAGGAGCAAGCTTCGGGTTAGGAGAACTTGATCCCGCAGGTACAAGCTTGGAGTAGACACCGACAGGCCGGGCTTCCTCCACTCTTCACCTCCACTCTATCTCTCTCAATCTAGTAGAAACTAGAAGATCTATTTCTACCTTACATTGATTGCTAAGCCTAAAAAGAAATATTAATTAGAGAAGAGGTTTTCCTTCGAGGGCACCCCTCAGTCTCTATGATAATTTCTTCATGTCTTCTCCAGGGGCCAGGGGGCCTTGCTTATATAGTCCTCCCCTTCTATGCGTTTTTGGGTCGATAGCCGAGGTGGTACTATGTTTTTCTTGATCCAATAGGTCGGTGGAATATCCCGAGCGAAAGAGTCCTGATTTGGCTCCAGCAGGGGGGCGGGCGCCCAGGCTCCAGGGCGGGCGCCCTGGGCCTGGCCCAGTTTTGCCTCCGCTTCGGTCTCGTGGCTTCTGGAGTCTTCTAGATGAAGTAAAATTGCGCGGTGCGTTGATATCTCTATGTAATCCCGACATGTGGGCCTTTCTTCCTTATTTCCTGATAACCCCCTGTAGAAATAGATAAACCACAAAACTCGTAGAATTCTGTCAGATCAAACCCTAATTCTAGGTGATGGTTGCATATTGGTCCATTCTCTTATTTATTTGATAATTAAAATTGATGTCACTTGGAGTTTTTGTATATTGTTGAAAGAAAGTTAGCATACCTTTTGATCCTCATAGGTTCTCTCAGATCACTCATTATCTTTTATATATATCTCACTGAGGCTGTTTTATTTTGCAAAAATTCTCAAGCATACTTACTTTGCATTTATTGCCTGATCGAAACGGGATCCGAGGAGGGGAATGTCATACTCTTAGATCAAAGACTTTGAAAATTAAAAACTTTGTCAACTCTTGCTGGCATATTGCTTATTAGAGGGACCATGGGCTATCATATTTTTTTAAGTGGATACCGAGGTACCCCTAATTCTACTGCCGGACACTTGCCCATTTTTTTTCTGCGAGGTTGTCGAGCACTTGCTCCTTTTTATTTCCTCAAAATATTTTTATTTTTGCATAGCCCATGCCTCTAATGCATTAATACTGAAATAGTGTCTTGATCTTGGGAGCATGATAAATCTCTCAACAAGGGTCTAACTCATTTTGAACAAACTCAATACAGAGCAGATAGCTTTTATAATCATAATTAATATTTTTATTTTTATCAGGCATATAAAACACTGAGGATGGTAGCTAGAATTTTGAATATTTTGAAATAAATTCTCCAAGCAACAATGATATCAAGAATAAGAAACTCATACTCTACCATCACATATTCCATATTGACTTAAGTAACACAGGGTTTTAAAATGATTTTATAATAATTGTAAGTTTTCGGGGAATATCACAGATTGAGATTAATCATGATTAGAAATATTTTAATCTTTTTATTTTATCATGTCAGAAACAGTAATCTGCATAATCCAAAATAAATGTATGTATGAAGTAAAGTGTGCAGAGTGTGTACCTGAATCGTGGAGTGGTGTAGTCGGAGTGTGTTTGGCATGTTGAGGGATCTCCCCCATACTTGTTTTCTGCTTTCTTGCACAAAAATAAAGTAGAGACACACAAGACATAATAATAATAATAGTAGTACTCTTTATTGATCTTGAGGCATTTAGTACAAAAGACTGATAACAAACTGATAGCAAACTAATAATAATAGCAAACTTAAACCGAATTTAAAGATAGATGACTAAGATGCATTGCCTCAAGGTCTAATCTAGATAACTTAGCGGCGCTCTAATTCCTTGATCTTCTTGTTGGCACTGGCAAGATCCTGCCTAAGGCCTAGTATAATGGTGTTCTAGTTAGAGAGCTGCCTAGTGAGGGAATTAACTGAGGACTGGAGGTCTATGATAATTCTATCTAGCCTGCGAACTTCCTCATCAATATCCATTATAGTCTTGCGACGCTTGGGAGGTGTCTCAAAAGCATTGAGAGAATGCTTCGGGGCTGCCTTTGGAGGGATGAAACGGACTTTGGCTGCTCTAATCCCTTTAAAGTAAGGCCTTTCCTCCTCTGAAGTGTAGCGTACGCTGCTGATCTCGCCGCTCCGGTTGGTCTTGACTCCAACGACCCTCTCATTGGGTCTAGGTGGAAGGATCCTTGTGCCGATTGGCACCTTGATAGTGGTCTTCGTCTTGGATGATGGTCCTTTGAGGAGTAGGGGTTGTGGTGGTGTGGTGAGAACTGGTTGAGCATGGTAAGATTGGGCGGAGCTACGTTGGCGTAATGGCATGGCTTCTAGCTGACGCTCTGTTTTGGCCGGGACGAGAGCACGGGCATCGGGGTCTTCCACTGGCTCCATGTACGTTGAGGTTGAAGGGGACGACTTCCCAATCGTCGTGGTACTTGTCGGCCATTGGAGTAGCAAGGAACTAATAAAATTTTAATTGAAGTAGAGCTAATTAAGCTCTAATTAAAGGAGAGCTAATCAAGCTCTAGTTGAAGGAGAGAAAGCTTGGTGGCTTGGTGTTTGAAAACTGAGGTCAGGGGTCTGTTTATATAGGGGTCAAAAGGATACCTCTATGGGTTGTTCGGGTTGCTCCCGTCGATGTGCGTGCGAAACTTTCCATCCGAGGGATTATTCGGATCACCCTAAGTGCATTTTCCATAACAGAGAAAGTCGGGACCGAGGGGGAACAGGGGCTGGGCGCCCGCCCACTTGACCTGGGCGCCCGCCCTCTCTCTGGCTCCTCTGTGGGCCCACTTCTCCGAGCGCATTTCTAGATGCGAAATTATTTAGAAAAATATATATATGACCCAAAACCATCAGACCAAAAGTGTCGGGCTCTAATTCTCCATGGGAAGGTAAAAATGGACTACGTCTATTTCTTCAAATTCCTCATTGGGCTCTAAAAATAATTTAAGACATTGACCATTTACCTTGAATAACGTACCTTCGCTGTTTTGAAGTGTGATAGCTCCGTGGGATGATGAATTGATTACCTTGACTGGTCCTTCCCATTTTCTCCGGAGTTTTCCATGCCCAAAAAGCTTCACCCTGGAATTAAAAAGGAATACCTTATCTCCGGGTGTGAACTCCTTCTTCTTGATTCTCTTGTCATGCCACCTCTTGACTCTTTCTTTGTAGATCTTTGAATTGTGATATGCCTTCTCTCGCCATTCTTCCAATTCTGATAATTGCATTCTTCTATAATCTCCAGCAACATCTAGGTCCATATTCCATCTCTTTATGGCCCAGTGTGCTTTGAATTCTAGTTCAACAGGTAGATGGCAAGTCTTCCCGTACACCAATTGGTATGGAGACATTCCAATTGGGGTCTTGTATGCTGTCCGGTATGCCCACAGTGCATCGGGTAACTTGTCTTTCCACGCCGTTCCCATTTCATTTACTGTCTTCTGAAGAATATTCTTGATTTGTTTGTTGGAAGTCTCTGCTTGGCCACTTGTCTGAGGATGATAAGGGGTAGCGACGTTGTGACGGATTCCATGTCTTGATAGATATTGCTTGAAGCGTTTGTCGATGAAGTGTGCTCCTCCATCACTTATCACTACTCTGGGGACTCCAAATCTTGGAAATATAATTTCTTCAAACATCCTCTTTGAACTGACATTGTCGGCATGCTTGCAAGGTAATGCTTCTACCCACTTGGAGACATAGTCAACCGCCACCAAGATGTACTCACACTTCTTTGATGGAGGAAATGGACCCATGTAGTCTATTCCCCAGACATCAAAGAGCACAATCTGAAGGTTGTTGGTGAGTGGCATTGCATCCCTTGTATTTGTGTTTCCGTGCCTTTGACATGGCCCACATCTTCTGATATACTGTTTCGTGTCTTCATACATTGTAGGCCAATAGAATCCACACTGCCAGATCTTTGAATGTGTACGGAATGCTCCATAGTGACCTCCATATGGTGATGAATGACATCTGTCGATGATCTTCCATCCTTCCTCAGTGGTCACACATCTCCTGAGTAAGCCATCAGAGCATACTCGGAAGAGGTATGGCTCGTCCCATATATGTGAACGACTTTCTTGAATAAGCTTCTTCTTGTTTGCTCCTGGTGGTACATACCCTGAAACCATAAAATTAACAATATCTGCATACCAGGGGTCAGACCTGTTAATCCCGTAGAGCATGTCGTCCCGGGATGAATCATTGATGGGGGTTTCCTGTGGACTCTTAAAATACATTCTAGACAAGTGATCAGCAACAGAATTTTCTACTCCTTTTTTATCTTTTATTTCTAAGTCAAATTCTTAGAGTAATAAAATCCATGTAATCAGGCGAGGTTTAGCATCTTTTTTATTGAGCAAATATTTTAGTGTAGCATGATCAGTGTAAACAATTATTTTAGCTCCAACTAAATAAGATCTAAATTTATCAATGGCAAAGACAATAGCCAGAAGCTCTTTTTCAGTGGTTGCATAATTAAGTTGAGCTCCTATCAAAGTTTTACTGGCATAAGCAATTGCATGATGTTTCTTATCTTTAGTTTGTCCCAATACTGCCCCCACAGCATAATCACTAGCATCACACATAATTTCAAAAGGCAACGACCAATCAGGGGGTTGAATGATTGGTGCAGAGATGAGTGCTTTCTTTAATAAATTGAAAGATGTTAAACATGCATCATCAAATTCGAAAGGAGCATCCTTGGCTAGCAAAAGAGTAAGTGGTCTAGCAATAAATGAAAAATCTTTTATGAATCTACGATAAAAACCAGCATGGCCAAGAAAGCTCCGAATTCCTTTTATATTCACAGGTGGAGGTAGTTGTTCAATTACTTCAATTTTAGCTTTGTCTACCTCAATCCCTCTTTCAGACACTAAGTGTCCTAGCACTATTCCTTCTCTAACCATAAAATGACATTTTTCCCAATTAAGGATTAAGTGCTTTTCTTCACATCTTTGCAAAACCTTATCTAAGTTTTCAAGACAACTATCAAAAGTTTTTCCATAAACAGAGAAATCATCCATGAAAACTTCCATAATCTCTTCAATCATATCAAAAAATATAGACATCATGCATCTTTGAAAAGAAGCTGGTGCATTACATAACCCAAAAGACATTCTACGGTAAGCATAAGTTCCATAAGGGCATGTAAAAGTGGTTTTGCTTTGATCATCAGGATGGATCGGGATTTGATGATACCCTGAATATCCATCTAAGAAACAGAAGAATGAATGGTTTGCTAACCGCTCTAGCATCTCATCTATAAAAGGTAAAGGAAAGTGATCTTTTCTCGTGGCTTTGTTTAGTTTTCTATAGTCTATGCACATCCGCCATCCTGTGACGGTGCGTTGCGGAATTAGCTCATTCTTTTCATTCATAATAACTGTCATGCCTCCCTTTTTGGGCACAACTTGGACTGGGCTCACCCACTCACTGTGCGGCACAGGATATATAATCCCTGCATGCAGCAACTTTATAACTTCCTTTTTAACTACCTCTCTCATAGTGTTGTTAAGTCTACGTTGGGGTTCTCGAGAGGGTGTAACAGAAGGATCTGTTGGAATACGATGGGTACAAATCATAGGACTGATTCCTGTAAGATCTTGAAGTGAGTAGCCGAATACTGAGTGATGTTTCTCAAGAATGGTCATTAATCGCAGAGTTTGATCCTGAGTGAGTTTATCGCTAATGATCATAGGGAACTCTGGATTATTGTTTAGGAAAGCATAGGTAAGACCGGGTGGTAAAGTTTTAAGTTCTATGGGGGGTCTAGGTGTTTCTGCAAACTCGTCTAAGGGTTCAGGCTCAGAAGGTTCGTCTTCTTCTTCTGTGAAGAAAGGAGTTTCGTCTTCTAAGTCTGATTCATCTAAAAGCTCTAGAGATGCAGCCTTTACTTCCTCCATAGGATCAGGCAAAAGATATGACTCGGCCTTATTATTTAAGGAGTGTGAAATTATCATTGGGAATTGAAAAGTTTTTCCAAAAGAAATGTGTAGCTTTCCAGTATGACCTTCATAAAGGAGTCTTCTAAAAGGTTGTCCTATTAACAGGTCGAAGTCCCATGTATCAAAGATATAGAAGTTCAAATGAACCATGGAGCCTTCTACCGTAAGAGGTAGGACATTAATAATTCCAAGACTGGGGATTAATCTTCCCGAAGATTCCTTTATGATCTTTGTTGTGGGGGTTAAGACAAGATTTTTAAATAGTTCAAGTGCAAAAGATTCAGACATGATGTTGATCCCCACAACAGGATTATAAAGAGCATTAAATCGATCAGAATTATAAGCACAACGTATAGTTATAGAGGGTGTGTCCAAACGGATCACATCAGAGGAAAGCTCTGATTCCTCCAACCATTCGCTACTCATTACTGAGATAAGCTCTCTCAATTGATATTCACTTGGTAAATAAATGCTAAACTGGCCGTTTTGGGGTTTGTCAATAGAATGGTAGTTTGAAATATTTCCAAAATCGGCAAAAAGATCGGATTCTATATCCAGCATGAAGTCCGGTGGTGGAATTTCTTCCTCTTGTGGCTCAGAACTTGGGATAGCTAAAGTAGATGAAGAATTTGGCAGAGTGTCTACTTCGGCTTCGTAGGTTTCATCATGAAGGGTATTATCCATCTTAGCTTCTAGGATTCTATCTAGGATCACTCTTGCTTTATCAGCAGGGATGCGAAAGAAAGAACCTCTAGACATTGTGTGCAGCATTTGTTTGTGATTTTTATGAAGACCTCGAAAAAAGTGAAATAAAAGAACGGGGTCTTCAAGATTAAGGTTTGGACCAGATTCTAAAAGATCAGAAAAACGTTTCCAGGATTTTCCCAAAGTTTCATTATCTTTTTGTTTAAAAGATAGGACTTCGAGTCTAAGGTCGGCTATACGGTCAAGGGAATAGAAATCTAGACAAAAGTTGGCTCTTAAAACTCCCCATTCACCTTGTTGTTGACTTACCTTCTGACTGTACCATTGTCTAGCTTCTCCCCTTAAGGAAAAAGCTTCCAACGTAAAGTCTTATCAAAAATGCCTTCAATGCGAAGACAATCACATGTTTGCTCAAAATCTCTAATATGAAGGTAAGGGTTTTCGTCTTCCTTTCCCGAAAAAGATAGGTTTTGAATCATAGCAATCAACCTAGAACTTAACTTATACTGGGATGTTTGGATAGGCTGTGATGATTCCCATGGTAAAAGGTCAGTTGCTAAAGGGATTGCAGACTCATGGATCGATTTAGAATTTTGGTTTTCCATAGGGTAAGAGTAAAGAAAATAAATAAAGGATATAAAAGATAAGAAAAGATAAAAGTATAGATACAAGCTAATAGCAAGACACAGGTTATCTCAGCAACCGTCTTTCTCCCCGGCAACGGCGCCAGAAATGCTTGTTGATATTTGGGAACGCAATAAGGAATTGATCCGCAAGCGCACGGATATCGGTGAGCACTTCACCCGGGAGGTTATCGAGAGTATCGTATTTATTTTTTTACCGCTAGGAGAAAGAGTGCATCTGACTAACCGGTCTATTACTACTAACCTTTAGGCACAAAGAATGTCTTTCGATGTGAGTGATAAATAGAGAAGACTGCAACCGTAGTCTCCTTCTAACCTTGGTAAGGATGATCTACTGTTCTAATGGGGAGGCTAACGGAATCTAGACACCACAAAGGATGTTCAACCCGCACCTATAAATCCTATCCTTCCTGCTAACGAGATGTGATCTACAAAGGTAGCTCGGAATTGTCACGTTCCTCACTACTACCACGGTCCAGCTAGTCAGGGAATATCTATGAGTACCCCAGCCTAAACACCACGTTTACGCCAGCAATGATTACTCTAAACTCTACGCGAAGAGATTAAAGTAAACTCATAAACCATAAGAACAATAAAACAAGAACTTACTAGAATTTAGAAGTCGAATTACTGAAGAATCCTAGGAGCAAGCTTCGGGTTAGGAGAACTTGATCCCGCAGGTACAAGCTTGGAGTAGACACCGACAGGCCGGGCTTCCTCCACTCTTCTCCTCCATTCTATCTCTCTCAATCTAGTAGAAACTAGAAGATCTATTTCTACCTTACATTGATTGCTAAGCCTAAAAAGAAATATTAATTAGAGAAGAGGTTTTCCTTCGAGGGCACCCCTCAGTCTCTTTGATAATTTCTTCATGTCTTCTCCAGGGGCCAGGGGGCCTTGCTTATATAGTCCTCCCCTTCTATGCGTTTTTGGGTCGATAGGCGAGGTGGTACTATGTTTTTCTTGATCCAATAGGTCGGTGGAATATCCCGAGCGAAAGAGTCCTGATTTGGCTCCAGCAGGGGGGCGGGCGCCCAGGCTTCCAGGGCGGGCGCCCTGGGCCTGGCCCAGTTTTGCCTCCACTTCGGTCTTGTGGCTTCTGGAGTCTTCTAGATGAAGTAAAATTGCGTGGTGTGTTGATATCTCTATGTAATCCCGACATGTGGGCCTTTCTTCCTTATTTCCTGATAACCCCCTGCAGAAATAGATAAACCACAAAACTCGTGGAATTCTGTCAGATCAAACCCTAATTCTAGGTGATGGTTGCATATTGGTCCATTCTCTTGTTTATTTGATAATTAAAATTGATACTTAAGAATCGTCAACACTAATGCCGATGGGTTGTAGAATTCATAAGTCTGGGGAGAGGTTTTTGTGCTACCAAAGAAATTCAGTGGTATGGCTCTAGGAGTCAAAATTGCCATCATCACCTCATTATCCCTGTCAAGAGCTTCATCAAATGGATTGAAAACCAGAGGGATCATACTGTCTGGGTCATCATAGGCCAACCATGGTCGTTCATCTCTGGCCAAGCCCTCATACAAAGTCTGGAAGAATCGGCCGATCTGATCTGGATTACCCCCTGAACCAGGCAAGACTATGACGGCTTCGCCAAAGTTTAGGGGAGCGCGTGTTGCCGATTCTTCTTCACCCAACACATGATTTTCAGTTATATCTCTTGGGAAACGCTATGTAAATAAGTTAAAGTTGAGGCGCTTGTACAGATGCAGATTAAGCCACATATTGATAAACCACCAGGGGCCGCCTAAGTTGACAGTAGACTGGCCGAGCAGGAGTTTCTTGGCCACCTGATGGAGGAGATGGTAAGCAGCGCCAAGCAAGTATCGGCCGAGAGGGAATCGGCCACCGTTAGCCAGTCTCTCTGCTGCCGATAGATAGACGGAAGTCGGTCCTACCGATCGACCACAGAACACAAACTTGTCCAGCCACATGTTCAGAAAAGTGGTTTGTTCCTTTATGCTGACAGGCCCCGTCCCACGATACTTCTGAATGTACCCTGACCAGCCGCCGATGGAGCGAGTTTCCACTTTGGCACTAGGAGCGGTGTCAAAAAAGTGGGTGCTATTGGTAGAAGATATATCTAGACCGGTGAGCATGGCTACATCGGCAAGAGTAGGAGAAGCAGGGCTGTGGCCAAAGACAAAAGCGTTGAGGGTGTCTGACCAAAAGTAAGATGCAGCTATCAACAGTGACTCATTCCTGTGCATATCGGCAATGGACAATCTAATGCATTGATCTAGCTTTCTCTCGCCCCACTGGACTTCATTGGAGTTGCTGACCCTCAAGAACCAGTCTTTCCACCCTACAGTAGGGCTGGGCCAAGAACGGAAGGTGTCTTTCCACAGATCTAAAGAAAAATTTTCGGTTCTGAAAGAGATCCTGTTGGTTTTTGCGTTAATAAGATCGGTTGGATCTGGATCCCCTAGAGGGCCGAGGCATTGGAGGTGTGGTTGATCGGTAGGGATGACAATTTTGTTGGACAATTCCTGGTGGTTTTGGAAATAAAGAAAAGGAACACAAAGAAAAGAAAAAAATATTCAGTAAAATGGATTGCGGATGAACGGGGATGTGAGGAAAAATACAGGAAATGGAATGAAGAACTGACCTCAGGGACGATGAAGCTAATGGCCATCTTGCGACGAGGAGGTTCTCTGAGGGCTCCAGGGTTGGTGAGGAAGAGTCTTTGTCAGAGGTCTTGGAGATTTTGAATGGCGCCGCCGCTAGGAAAGTAAAGTTGGGATGGTGGAATGATGTGATGGAGAAGGAGTACCCGAGAAGGAACTATTTATAGGACAAAATGGGCAAGGGCAAATCTGACTTATCTCCTTGCCGCATCCGAGAAATCCGAGGGTGCTCAGGTAGATATGGTAACTGTTCACACGATAATCAAGGGATTGTGCAGGTGATTTGACGGGAAGCGGTCATTATCTGGAGATATTTTACTGTGCGGGATCTCCTGGTCGGTCCATCGGCAGCGTCCTGTAACGGTCATATTGCCGATGGGCGAGTAAAGTGAAGATAGTCGTTTGTACGAACGTCCTGATCAGTTCATCGGCAGATCTTTGTAACAGTAATATTGCCGATGTGCGGTTGAGAAGGAAATGCCCGTTTAGGAAGTTGAGGATTTCGAGGAATATGCAGAAGAATAGGATCAGAGTTGTTCAGATTGAGGTTGTCGGTTACCAGATTAGGAGCATTAATTGCGGGAAAAGGCATCATTACTGCAGAGAATTTCGGAGCATTGATGATTTCGTACTCTGAAATTGGGGGGCATGTGTTGACACCGTTTTTGGGCACGTGTCCAGGCTGCCAGGATAAGACGGCAGTGTTTTGTTTACAGGATGAGTTGCCGATGAGGATGGTTGCCGATGAAGGAGAGGTTGAACGTGACTAAGTCTACAGGCGGTGATGTGTCTGTGCCGATGGCTATGATGAGGAAGTCTGTCGATGACTATGGCAAGGGAGTCTGCCGATGATACGAAGGGAGATTTCGGGAGCCGCCGATGGTTTGTGGAAGAGTTTCAGTTTGTCACGGGGGATAGTTTTGTTATTTCCTTAATTATTTAAATCGTTTTGTATACGGATTCCGTGTAATTTGGAATTCGAATTCTAATCGTGTCTGGCTGTAGCTCTTTGAGCAGGGTATAAATATAGACCCTAGGACCTTGTAATGAGACATCTATCAATCAAGCAAACACACGTTTTTACTCATATTCTAGCATCTACTTTCTCGATGACTTCGTCTTACTTTTTTTCTTTTCATTACGAGTTCTTAGGAATTCGTCGACTCAAGCTCGGTGTGTTCTCAAGTTCCGCGTGAGTACCTCTTAGCCGTGACATCCGGGCGCATCGCTGTTGTCAGGACTAAAGTATTCGAGTTATCACCCTTGCCGATAGTAAGGTCAAATCGGCTGGCACGCCTTAACATTTGAATCGGGTATTAGCCCTTTGTGTTTGCAGACCAGCTTTTGCACCAACACATCTTTTGCCACGCCCAGTGGGACAGATCCAAGATCAAGATCAACATGTCGACTTCTGAGTTTGATCAAGAGAACGTCATCCTCGTGACAGAAGCCAATCTCAAGGATGAGCAGAAGCAAGCTATTGCTAAAGCCATGGAGGATTACAAGCAGCAATGCCTCAGGTCCTTCAGCATGAACAGGAGCGGTGAGGTAATTCAGAAGGATGCACTACCGGCTCCTCGGCAGGTTACTTTTGAGTCCAATCCAGGCAAGCTTCAAGAGATGGTTTGGAACTAAAAGAAGGATCTGAGTTTCGAGGCAAGCATAGCATGGGATCATCCTTGTTTCCTAATAACTTTAATCACACAATTCATATTGCATGTGTCTCCTTGATAAGGATTTCCTAGTATTGATCTTATACCTTGTCACCTATGGTTTTGCATTGGGTAGCTTATGCTAGTGCTCCACTAAACCATGATCTTGTAATTTGATTAATGGAATATGCAATAAACATTAAAAGAGGACTTTTTAGCAACTTTGGTATAGAGGGCTGGAGCATTGGGCTATCCTATGGTGCTCTAGTTTCTCTCCATAAGGACTTATCTGTATCTCACCATCCGGGACATACAGTACAACTGTGAGGGCTACATGGCTCTGGCTTTAGCTCAGTATGAGGACCTTTTCTAGCTTGTTAGTGGTTACCATTGTGGCGCAAATGGGGAATAGCAGACCGTGGATTCATGCGGGTGAATCACATGGACTGACTAATGAAACCAAGCGGCCCTAACTTGTTAGACGAACCTTTGAAAGGCTTCATAGTGAACCCTGCCGGTCTTCCATGGTAGTGGGCTAAGAGGTCGACGGGCCTCGGGCGAAAGGGTAAATCATGACTCACAGTGAAAGTGTACAACCTCTACAGAGTGTAAAACAGATATATCAGTCGTGCTCACGGTCACGAGCGGCCTTGGACCAATACAGAATAAATAATCACTAATGGCAAGTTATTAATGTTATTATTGTTAATATGTTGTTTATGCTATTCTTTATTCACTTTACTTGATCATGAGTTTATTTTGGGACTTGACAACTTGATGCTACTCATATGCTGAAATTATGACAACTAAAAGCTACATGCAGTTCAACTAGTGTCTAGCCTTTGAGCCTCATGAACACTATATTATTCTTGTTGAGTACAAGATGTACTTACGCTTGCCTTTACATTTTATTTGGATAAAAATCCCGAATGAGTACCAGATTGCTAGTTTGGAGAAGAGTTTAGGCTTGTGCTCAACCAGTCAGTTGTCCCTGTGGATTTGGAGCTTTCGCCTGAAGAACGGAGTGTCTTTCCACTGTTTGCTATCTAAGGTTATATCTTTTATACTAAGTTCGTTATATAATAAGCATTGACTATTGATATTACCCTTATTTGTGGCTATATGTGAGATTTGACTTCCTGGGCTCACATATGGTGTGTATCTGGTTTTGTTCTTAAAACCGGGTGCTACAAAGTCGTATCAAAGCAATGCTGTCTGTAGGACGCAAGCCTAGATAGTAATGGTCGTTTTAGTCATCTTTGCTTCACTACATTCATGCTTACTATCTCACCCTTGCTATTTGCTAAAATTCTTATGCTTCTATCATCTAATTCTATTCTAAAAGTATTGCTTCTATTCTAACTTACTCTTGGTCTAAATCCATACATGGTTCGTAACGAAAAAATTGCTCGCAACAACTCTGGAAGACCATGTTTGACTCGGGGAATCTATGGATTAACGGAACCGGAATATGAGGAAGCTCGCCCTGTCCCATCAAGACATACTTGTTGGCGGAATGAGTACTTTACCACATCCTTTAGTGGCGAAGATTTCTTTCACCCTCGGCTTGTGCGTATACTACTAGACCACTATCCTGAACAGCAAGCCAAGGAGGAATATAAGTGCACTAAGTGGACTCATCCTAAGTATGAGAGCCACTGGAGCACAGAAGCGCACATCACAAGGTGGAATGAGTTTACTGGTTCACACGTGGTGGAATCCATTCATTCGTCTCTCAGTGACTGTTTCAGTAAGCATGCTAGCATATCTGATGCTGCCCATCAAGCTCTTCTGGCATATCGTGGAAAGCACTACGAAGAGAGGAAGAATGTCAAACAAAAGTATCTTCCTTGTCGTCCACCAGGCACTTTGCAATGTGTGATGGCTGACCCCTACTTGGAGCAGAATGAACAACTAAAGGAGATGGCTTTGACTATCCAAGTCATGAATCAAAAGCTAGAAGACAGTCAACTGGAATAGGCGGAAGTAAGGCAACACTATGAGGAAGCCCTTGATGAGATTGATGAGTGGAGAAGTCGTGGTGGATTACCTAAGATCAATGAGGTGAAGGACATACATCGCTTAACTCCACGCAAGAGATGCTACCCTTGATGCCGCTGCAGTCACACCGTGTTTAAGAAGTAGGAAGTCCCCCTTTGTAATAAACGTTAGTAGCAAAAGCTGAGTCAAATATGTGCGCTTTGTGAATCTTTAATGTCTGGTTGGTTTGTCTTAGTGCTTATGTTTGAGTTGGAATTTTGTAATGAGTGCAATGATCTTGTGGGTTTCTCCACAATTTCATTTAGTTTATAGGTCTAAGATACAAGGACTAGTGAATAAATAGATGGGTTTTAGTTTCCCTTGTTTTCTCTGTCCTGTCTTTTGGGAGCAACTTATCTTCATCAGTTCAAATCTCTATTCTCAGGGGACCATAAAATCATGTGAAAATTCTGGGTGAGAGTAGACTTCAAGGTCCTTCTCTGACCACAAGAATCACCCTCATAGCTGTTATGGTTTGGGAATTACGAAAATCACAAGATGGAATAGTTGAGCTGTCAGGAATCAGGACCAGTTTCAGTTGCCTACTGTTTTGGACAAAAGTAACTCCGGAATTTGGGAAAAGGTTCTATAATAAAGTTGTAGATCATTTGATAAGCTTTCCAACGATGCAAGCTGCAACTTTACCTGATCAATAGAACTTGAGTTATGGCCTCTACAAGTTAATGCTTCCGCACAGTTTCAAAATCTGGACAGTTCTAGTTAATTCCTACTTTTCAGCCAACTTAACATCAGAATCTGGAAAAGGGGGATATACAGAAGTTGTGGAGGACTTCATAAGATTTTCAACCATGTAAGACTCGTCCCCGTATGATCTAAGTAGCTCGAGATATGACTTCTGTAAGTGGCTGTATCGATGCTGAGACATTGTTAGGATGGATATCATGTTGGGCTGTTTTACCTAGGTTTAAAGACAGAAACTAAGGAAGCCTTCTATATGAAAGTTGTAGGGAATTTGATAAGGTTTCTAACGGTATAAGCTAAGATCTTATTGGATTGACAGAAAAGGAGGTATGCCTATTTTGCTGCGCTGGTGTCTTCGTATCGTGAGGAATTTCAGATTTCTTGTACATATCAGTCCACATGAGGTTCTCTTCGGTATTAGAAGATCTGATGATAAGAAACCCACTTGAAAGATGGACTAAACTACCCATTTAAGCACTAGTTTACCTTTTTTAAGGGGGGGTAGTCTTATCAAAGGACTTACAAGGAGAAGTGTTGGATCATTGATAAGGACCTCAAGTGTTTGGTAAATTTAGGTTTTGACGCAAGAAATAAGTTCCATTGAAGTGTGCTAATGGAGATGTAGGTCATTGCTGGTACTCATAGCTTAGAAGTGGTGCTTATGAGAATCAGGTGACACCAAAGTCTATGAAGTTATACATGGGATGTGAGAGCGAAGCAATTCAACTAAGATAGAGGTACCAATAGTTGGAACTTAGTGATGAAACCAACTCCAGACCATGAGACTTGGTACAGTGAATTCGAAAGACTATATGATGTGTAACATCTAAACTGAATATGAGAGCTAGTCCGTACTGTCCCCCGACCTATCTCATCTTAAGGGGGGTAGTACCTTGTTATGATAGATTAATGCCCTTTCAATTCACCATGAAGTAAGAAGTGTTTCTGGAGATATCACATGATCATAATCATCTATCCTGGCTCAAGTTAGCGAAATTAGTCACTTGACAAATTAGGAAGAGGATAAGCTACATCTACTGTTGATTCTACGGAGACTAAAAAGTCTTCATTACTAAACGGAGCATGACCAGTATGTTCTAGTTGATGGAAGTTCTCATTTAGGAGATGTCATCTTTAATTATGGACATGAGAAAGTTAAAGATGCAAGAGTTGGAAACCACCAAAGGAAAGTGAATGAGACTTAGAGTTTTATAGATATGGCAAGAGTTATCATAGGTTTGCTGGGGCCAATGTGATCTTGACATAAGAGTGAATAAGAGTTTAGGCTTGTGCTCAACCAGTCAGTTGTCCCTGTGGATTTGGAGCTTTCGCCTGAAGAACGTAGTGTCTTTCCGCTGTTTGTTATCTAAGGTTATATATTTTATACTAAGTTCGTTATATAATAAGCATTGACTATTGATATTACCCTTATTTGTGGCTATATGTGAGATTTGACTTCCTAGGCTCACATATGGTGTGTATCTGGTTTTGTTCTTAAAACCGGGTGCTACAATGGCTGGCGGTGGTGCTTTCCCTGTGCCCGAGCAGATGGGGAAGCCAAGCGTTTGCTGCCTGTTGAGCCCTAAGGTCTGAGTTCCAATTAGCTAGCAAGCTGCCATGCACATGTCTTGCAAATCTTTTCAGGCCACCGCTAATCATCTGCTGCAATTCAGTACTGAAAGTTCCATCCATGTACGTACTTACATTGAAGGCTGCCAGCAATAGCCATCGACAATTGAAGTTAAGTTCCAGACTTTGTGCTAATCTTTTCTTTATTCATTGAGTCTATATATGGATCTCATCGAGGTGCTGAGCTCGCTCGCCGCTGTGGTGACAGCTGTTGGAAACCTCTCCGCTGACTTGAGCAAGCCGTCAAGTTTCTTCACGTGGAGACCATCGAGCCACCCCCATCAAGCCGCACGCATTCACTGAGACCGCCCCATTCGCTACAAGCCTCTGCGTGAGTTCGCCATATCCCAATATATCTACCGGTGCTTTTACCTTTGTAATCAAAAGCCTCCATGTTGTTCTCACCAAGCTTCGGCGAACTCCATGGCCAACCACTGTGTTAGAGATCCTGTGCCGTGCGTGCTTTGCCTTGCTCCGATTACATACAGTTTCCATAGCGAACATGATGAGATCATGTTGATGTCACCATGACATCAAACAAGTATTATTACCGTTTTCCTTTACAAAAATAAATCCAAAAATACAATAAAAATACATTAGCTTGTTTAGGTCATATTTTCTCTGTTTTAACTCCGATTTGACCCATTCAAATTGCGTTAAGTCTGTATTTGAAAGATCTACATGTTAGTAATATTGTTTTCTCAGTTTGAAACTTTTTTTAAATTTCGTGACACTATTGAATTAATTATTTTTCTATAGAAAATCTTAGAAAATTCATATTTTTTTTTGTTTTAGCTCCGATTTTTATGATCTTTATGTCTGTGTGATCATAGTGCGACGTAGATTCATTTTATAACTTTATATCTTTATTTTCTACTGTTGGTGTATTGTTCTAATTATAGGTTTGTTTGTTTTGTATGATTGTCTCTGGATGATTGTTGATGATGTGATGACTGAGTTTAGTCGGTGAGCTTTTATGTCGTGATCAAGAAGCAGTTTGTGGAAGGTTTGAAACTAAAAGAAGGATCTGAGTTTCAAGGCAAGTATAGCATGGGATCATCCTTGTTTCCTAATAACTTTAATCACACAATTCATATTGCATGTGTCTTTTTGTTAAGGATTTCCTAGTATTGATCTTATACCTTGTCACCTATGGATTTGCATTAGGTAGCTTATGCTAGTGCTCCACTAAACCATGATCTTGTAATTTGAGTAATGGAATATGCAATAAACATTAAAAGAGGACTTTTTAGCAACTCTGGTAAAGAGGGCTGGAGCATTGGGCTATCCTATGGTGCTCTAGTTTCTCTCTAAGGACTTATCTGTATATGACCATCCGGGACATATAGTACAACTGTGAGGGCTACATGGCTCTGGCTTTAGCTCAGTATGAGGACCTTTTCTAGCTTGTTAGTGGTTACCCTTGTGGCGCAAATGGGGAATAGCAGATCGTGGATTCCTACGGGTGAATCACATAGACTGACTAATGAAACCAAGCGGCCCTAACTTGTTAGACGAACCTTTGAAAGGCTTCATAGTGAACCCTGCCGGCCTCCCTAGGAAGAGGGTTTAAGAGATTAGCTACCTCGGGCGAAAGGGTAAATTATGACTCACAGTGAAAGTGTACAACCTCTGCAGAGTGTAAAACTGATATATCAGCCGTGCTCACGGTCATGAGCGGCCTTGGACCAATACAGAATAAATAATTAATAATGGCAAATTATTAAAGTTATTATTACTAAATATGTGGTTTATGCTATTCTTTATAAACTTCACATGATCATGAGTTAACTTTGGGACTTGATAACTTGATGCAACTCATATGCTAGAATTGTGACAACTAAAAGCTACATGCAGTTAAACCAGTGTCTAGCCTTTGAGCCTCATGAATCCTATGTTATTCTTGCTGAGTACGAGATGTACTTACGCTTGCCTTTACATTTTATTTGGATAAAAATCCCGGATGGGTACCAGATTGCTAGTTTAGAGAAGAGTTTAGGCTTGTGCTCAACTAGTCAGTTGTCTTGTGGATTTGGAGCTTTCGCCTGAAGAACGAAGTGTCTTTCCGCTGTTTTCTATCCAAGGTTATATCTTTTATATTAAGTTCGTTATATATTAAGCATTGTCTATTGATATTACCCCTATTTGTGGCTATATGTGAGATTTGACTTCCTGGGCTCGCATATGGTGTGTATCTAGTTTTGTTCTTAAAATCGGGTGCTACACTCCACCTCGGGCTCGAGAGAGAGGATGGGGAGGTCGTCCTATTTTTTTATGAGGAGTGGGGAGAGCGCTAGATGTTTTTGTGGAGGCCGACGTGGGCAGCTCCTGGCCACACAAAGGGAATCAGCCAATCAGGCTAAGATGGACCAATAGGAGGGGGAGGAGGTGAGGTGGCATTGAGGTGCGCCAATGGCAGATTTGAGGAGACGTGGCTGGGGTGGCGACACGGGGAGCAACTTAGAATTGTTAGGGTAAATTAGTCCAAAGATTTTAGATATAAAAATAAGAAATTCGCAAGATAATAGAAGTGTAGTAGTTTCGAAATTTATACTATACAATCTGTAGTAATTGAAAACTATCTGGAATTATTTGCAAGCTAGTCGCATGGAAAAACTAACCCTTTCATGAAGTCCACAATATTAGCAAGGCAAAATTGTATCCAAATCAAGTTGGATGGTCAATGTTGCAGAACAAGATCCAGGGCCAAATGAACACCCTCAGAATTTGCAACATCTGAGTTGTGTGCTACTTGGCTAAATCAAATTGAACAAACATTGAGGATGTTGCTTATCTCCATGCTGTGACAAGAAAGAGGGGACAAAGGGGAAGCAAAAACAAACCTCAGAGGAACTCATAGCGGTGCTTATCTCGTCCTAGGGTTTATTCTTTTGAGTTTTAAAGTGTTTGCAACATAATTTAAGGAAAGGTCCAATAGCATTAGTTTGTTTCCAATCAGAGAATTGGGAACATAAATTGAAGATGATGCAATCAAGTTCGACAGATTTTTAAGAATATCTTCTATTGTGTGTTGCCTTAAATTTTGTTTTATAGGAAAAAGAAAGTTGTTCATGTACCTCAAGAGCACTAAAATTTGCATACATAGGTATTGAAAGGGAATAAAGAATTAAAGAAAACCCAGATTACCTTGGTCCAGTAGTGGTTACACAAGAGGAATCTGCAAGTCACCAAACCACATCTAGAAAAAGATAAGGATACACTGACATAGTTCAATTTGAAGCATAGATCATTGCAAAGATCTAACAAATAAAATTAAGATCTTTTGTAGACAATAGAAGCATAATAGCTGGCAAAGTTAGACTGTAAACCTACAGTAAATGAAAAATAAATATAATCTCCAATTAAAACTATTGGCAAGCCGGTAGCATGGAAAAGTTAACCCTCATGATCCCACAACATTAGCAAGGGAAATTGATATTCAGAGCAAGTTCAATGGTTAAAGCTACAACAATTAGGTACAAGTATAAATTACTTTGTGTCTCTATTTACCTTACATAGGGAGAACGTATAGTATGCACAAAAGAAATTGTTGGCATCTCTTGGATGAAGATAGAAACTGAAGTTTTACATGGTACTGAAATTATGAACATATCCATTTTGTTGTGATTGCTGCACAAACCAATGTAGCACAGACCAGCGACTTTCAGCTGTCTCCATAGCACCCAAAATTAATCTCATGCATACCGAAGGAAAATATGGCAAATGTAATATATATACCGAATAAATATACTGCCTACTGGTCTGAAGAGAACACTGTGATTACCGTTGCAACCACAAGACTCGATAGAAAAGGATAAACAATGTTTCTTCTTATGAAGCAACAGGCAAGCATCATCAAGCACAAAATTGATGCCCAAAAACTCAAAGAAATAGGAGAGGCAAAAGTGACCGTACACAACCAAAGTGTATGGCAATGTAATCCTTGGAAATAGGGCATGTGCTCAGAAATGATAGTATATAATTTGGCGTCACACGCAATGATCATAGATAATGAACACGCAAAGGGGCAAATCATTATAGGTAATTGCATGAAAACCACGGATCTCATAAGTAAGAGTGAATCCAGCCGCATAGTATGTGACTAAACACACAATAAGCAGTAGCTCTCATTGGTGCATTAAAACTGCACAAAATAGAACAGCCAGGAATGAATACAAGGAAACATAATCATACAATTGACCATTGCCTCTTGTATTATGGGACAAGCACATAAAACAAAAACATAATTTCAGGTGCACACATCATAGCAGTAGCCCATTCCCTTAATTTTTAACGCAACAACAATACGAAACCGTACTCATCACTGCACATGACTGGAATGCAAAAAATAAACAAAAGAACACCAGCGCTACAGTGGTGTCACAGAAATGTCAATGATACGCTCATGTGCTCAGATCTTGGTCATAATACCTCTCTGCTCTCATATCTAGAAAACTGAGCAGATCACGACCTACAGAACAAGAATCTGCAGTAACCATGTAGATCGACAAGAGAAAAAGAGAACACCATATCTACGACAAAATGGAGCCCTCGTTCATGCATATGGCACATCAGGAGAAAGGGGAGGGAAAGAGAGGGGAGGGGAGTAAACCAGTGAGCGGACAGATCGAGGGAGAGCAGAGCCGCGCCGACTGTCTGCAAAGAGCTCGCACGGAGGCGGTAGGCGGCCGTGGCGCCGGCCATGGCCGCCCGTGCCGTGCCGCTGCGCAGGGCCGTGCGTGTCTGTCGCGCCACACCGTGCCGTGGGACTCGCCCGCGTAGGGGTGGGGGGAAGGGAGGGACGCTGTCGCCTCGTGCACGTTGCCGCGACTGCCTGCAAGGAGCACGCTCAGAGGGGTAGGGCAGACGCGCCCGCCAGCAATGGCCGCGCGCACCACGCCGCCGCATAGGGCCGCGCGCGTTGGCCACGGCACGCCGTGCCACAGGGCCCGCCCGTGCGGGAGTATGGGATGGGAGGGACACCGCCGGCCTCCTCCTATGCCGTCACGTCGCGCACGTCACCGCGGCAGCCTGTAAGGAGCTCACACGGTACCGCGCAAGGCCACGTGCGTCGGCCGCGCGATGCCATGCCGCAGGGCCTGCCCGTGTGGGAGTGGAGGCACGGGAGGGAGGCCGCCGAGCTCTGCCTATGTCGCCGCCTCACGCACATCGCTGCCTCGGGAGGGAACGAGAGAAGGAGAGGGAGAGAGAGAGGAAGGAGAAAGAGGATAAGATGGGAGGGCATGGGAGGAGATATTTTTCTATTGAATTAGGGATGCGGCATGGACTGCTACAGTGAACCGTTTTTTTCCTCGTGAGAAGCCGTACAGGACACATGGCTGGGCCGATTTCCTGCCTAGCTTAGCCGGCTTAATAGGAGCAAATACGAAGGATAAGCATCAGAGTGAAATGTACCACGCCAAGTTGACAACGCTTCTCCTGCAGAACCGGTGTCCCTCTCCGTGGCGCACTCCAGCAGACCCCTCCACTAAGCAAAACCATAAGGCAAATGTGAGTACGAAGAACAAAAAAGGAGCAAGCAAGAACAAAATTAGTAAGTAAAAATAAATTCTCCAACATAGGTTGCAAACCCCAACTGCTCCGACGTCACCTACTGTTGCGATAGATGAACACCCGAGAAAAGCCCCAATGTGGCAACCAAATCCCAATGCACCCCGTGGGCGAGGCAGTCGGCCGTCCATGGGGCCCCAGCGCCGCGTCCGCTTGCTGACCCAGCCCCAAAGCCCGCACGCCCACCCAATAAAGCGCAGGGAGAAGAAGACAGCCCGCGCCCACCCAAACAAGCGTAGGGGAGAAGAACATAGAGCCCTTGCACCCGGTACGTACGCGACACGGAATGAAAAAGGTGCCGGGCTGGGCCGGGGCATGGAAGCCGGAAGCGGTACCTGAGCTCGATGTGGCGCGGAGATGGAGCTGGCGGAGGGTTGAGGCCGGCCGCCGGCGAGACGACGGAGGCACCTGCAACGGCGGAAGGCGGGCAGCAGCTGCGGCGAGGCAGCGCGCGGCCGATCGATCGATTGGGGTAATCGGGGTTTTGCCGCAGTGACGACGGGAGGCAGTGAGCAGCGAGGTAGGCAGTAGGCACGCGTGTCGCATAAGCAGTGGGCTAATGGGTGTACAGTAAATATCATTTTTGCCCTTTGTGTTAGTTGCTCTTTGGTACGGTACCGCACCCGCAACGGGGGAAGGCGGGCAGCAGCTGCGGCGAGGCAGCGTGCGGCCGATCGATCGATTGGGGTAATCGGGGTTTTGCCGCAGTGACGACAGGAGGCAGTGAGCAGCGAGGTAGGCAGTAGGCACGCGTGTCGCGTAAGCAGTGGGCTAATGGGTGTACAATAAATGTCATTTTTGCCCTTTGTTGGTTGCTTTTTGGTACGGTACCGTGATCATCAGCGGTGGGATACAGATTTTTCAAAGCATAATGTCCGTACGTTGTTATAGTTTTATTTAGATATAGGCCTATTTTTGGTTCCCCTTGCTAAAGTTTAGCCAGCTAAAATTATTTTAGCTATTCTTGGGTGACTAATGGAACTAAATTTTGTTAACTCTTTTTAGTCAATGTGTTTGGAACTTTAGCTACAAAAATGACTAAAGTTTAGCTAGCTATAATTTAGCAAGAGAAACCAAATAGGGCCTACTTAATAAAATAACAATATATTTTTTATAGTTTATAGTCTCAGATAATTACATATGATAATTAATATAATAATGACTAAGAAAAAGAACAATAAAGACATGTCTCATATATTTATACTATAAATAAGTTCTTAATTGCTTAGTAGATCTCAAAGCTCTTCAGGGATAATGTTTGCATGTTCATTTTGATAACTTTGTAGAATGTCCACCAAGCATTCCGTCCTTAGCAAACGTCCACTCTGTGAATGCCAGATAGTAAGTTAACTTATTAATTTTCTATGCACTCTACAAAATTTACATAGAGGATATATAGTTTATATGCTTACAGGGTGGATAGACAATCTTTTTCCATCCTACTATTTTAAATAACTATATACAAAGAAGCATGGCATTTCCCCGGAGAAGAGCAAGTGTTTATTTGTGTTAGCTAAATGACATAGAATAATATTACTATATAATTTAATTAATAATTGAGAACATAAATTAAGAAGATATTACTACTACATATTATTTGGCCAAGTAAAATATTTGTATCATGGTGTCTAATTTAACCCATACCGATGCACAAACAAAGAAGATATTGCTCCATTATTACCTTAATCAAGTGTCTTTGATATTGCTCTAGCTTTTTTCATTGCACAATATTCACGTTGCTTCCTATTTCTTTCATCTCTTTGTTCAGTGTTTTTCTCGGCCCTTTTACGAGCGCGGTATTCACATTGTTTTCTATTCCTCCCTTCCCTCTTTATTCTCTCTTCATCTACCGATGTTCTATCAGTGGCTGTGAAATATAGTGTGTGTTATTAGTTTCAGATTTTGTTTGGGAAACTAACCAATATAGATGGTCGCGAACATACCATGTCCGATAGTGTTTGATATGTCGTAAAGTGTAGGGTGGGTTTGTCGCCGGACCTGTAGCAGGCCCATCGATGATGGCATTCATGTTAATCTACAATAGAAAACACGAAGCAAGTATACTTACTGTGTTCATCATGGCGTTCGTTGTCTGACCTAGTGCGTCAGCGTTTCCCCCTACGGGGCGCCCCTGTCCGCGTTTGACGTCACGCCCTGGCCGCGCTCCGGTGTCGCGTCCTGGCCGCGCGCCTGTTTGCGAGCCCCTGGCCGCACGTGGAGTCAGGCGGCCAGGGCGTGAAGTCTTGGCGGTGCCCCAACGATCCTCTGGCCGCAAGCCCCTGGTCGCGCGCCCCGTCTGGCCCGGCAAGCCCAGGCCGCGGGCCCTCGTCGTGGACAGGAGAATGCGAACAGAGGGAAGATACACGGTCGTGCGTGAGAGGGAGGTGGGGGCGGACTGAGGGATGAATGAGGTGAGTGATGAGTTTGATCCAAGCCTTTATGACCGTTGGATGTGATTGAGTTAGGGGAATGATAGATTAGAGTTAATATTGTCCCTTAATTTTGGGAGATAGATCTTCCTTGGTGGAATTTTTCGTGTGTACTTAGTGTAGCTTATAACTGTAGTAGTAGATTATAGGATGCATTTAGTTAAGTTCATAACTGATGGATAATATAGTAGTGGAGATTTGTGGTATATCTCAGTAACTACACCCGTGCCTTTTTACCTTATACAAATTAGAACTGAGGCTTGATCACTATGATTTCGTGTTAAATTATGTTTTTATGATTTTTTTGTATACATATATGATGGCAATCCAACTTGAATACCTCTCATCCAATTTGGTATATGTTGTTGACAACAACGATCCCATGTGGTCAGGATGTTCGAAAACGAGAAATCAGGTTCTTAGTTTTCTAGGAAGAGAAGAACTGATCGGAGCCGCGTCTCCGACGGGGGATGCTTGGGTGAGTGATAGGAATAACCCTCCAGCTGGATAGGAATCAATTCGAATCGCCGTCTCTCCTGGATAGTGAGAACTTGACAGAGCAGCGGCAAACGTAGCATCCACTAAGTACAATGGTTCTTGATAATGATAATGATGATAGCAAAAAAGATCATATGATGAATTTGATATGGTTATTATTGTTTATAATAATCAAGTGAAGTGCTTAGTCTAGGTGCTAATCTAGTGGTAGGCAAAAGATGATTAATATGATGCCTTTACAAATGGTGTAGTATCTACTTAAGCTTTGGGCAAATATTGAGTCGAGCCAGCTACACTTTATACTCAGCCTTGCATGATTCTTGGTGTCTTTTATATTTTACTAGACGGGTAAGTCTAGCTGAGTACATCATCGTACTCAGGGTTTATTCCCACCTATTGCAGATGATGTCTTTTATGATGGATTCTGCAAGACCTGTCTCCATCCCACTGGGGATGAGGACTAAACCGTTGGGCACGGTTCTCTAACGACTTCATACCCCGTTGCTTTTGGATGGACGTGATGAGACTATGGCAATAACAAGAACTTTGGAATATGTGTTGTAAACTATTTTGCTTCCGCTACTGTGAACTTGTGTTGTAACAACTAAGTACTCCGATGTGGTGCCGCTTCGTCGGCACTGAATGACTATGTAACATTCGCTGTATTATGTTGAACTATTACGATATTGTTTTGTTGCAAGTTGGTTTGAAATCCTTCGTAATTTCAGTTGACTACCAGGATTATATGGGCTCAAGTCTAGAAACTTGATTGCTAGTCGATCGTTTCTACACTTGAACTCTTATAATTTGGTCGGTTCTGTGACATGTGATGGGGGTTGTATTCTTGTGACAACGACCTTTTCTCCAATCTACACATGGTTAGAATAAATAATATATATGTATACACAAACCTGTGAGATGGCAGGGTTCCAGAATGATGGATCTTGAATGTTCAAGCACCCTGGGTTCTAAAATCTTGTGGAATCATGTCGCAAGGTCGAAGTGGCATCTGATGTCATGTCTATTCCATACTCAACAGAACAAAGGGGTAATCCTACTAAAGCTAGTCATACACAATAGCAGACATCAACATCATTATTAGAATCTTTACGCCAATTGCTTTCCCGGCAACGGTGCCAAAAATGCTTGTTGGCATTTCTTAACACAATCACCAAAGATAGACAAAAAATCCTAATCCCCAGCAATAGTGCTAGAAATGCTTAATGACATTCGTTAGTGCAAAAAAATATATAAAATATTCTGCAAGCGCATAGAACATCATCGTAGCATTTTACCGGGAGTATTCCACGTATCGTTATTTGTAATTTACCATAGGGAAGCGGGGTTAAGAATTTTGATAATTCACTTTCCTACATCTACTAACTTAGAGTATCAAATAAACTAAAGGATGGATAAATGACATACTATAATATAAATGAATATGACTTTGTTCTACTTCAATATTATGAACTAAAGGAGGATTCTTGGTAATTCTCTAATTATGCTTCTAATTGTTCTTCTAATTATCTTTGTTCTTCAATATTATGAATATGACTTTGTTCTACTTCAATATATTGCTTATGACTTTGCTCTACTTGCTTATATTCAAGATTATATTGTTCTTAGTTTATCATAGTTATGTACTTGGCTTAGTTAGATTGGATCTATATACATGCTTACGATCGTATAGCGTTTATCCATCGGATCCATGGGTAAATGAAAGATATTGTGTAGGCGTGGTGCTTATACCGTATTTATCCGCGATTGTACCCAATATGCCAGATCGTGGGGTAGTTCGTGATAGTGACAGCTTCATTGATTCTTATATAGTCCCCCTCTCGTGTATTGGGCTGGCAGAGCAATATTATTACAGGGGAGTGATTGCTATGTTTCTCATTTACGTTGCTAATATCACTATGGATGGGCGTAGTCTTGTCTCGCAATGATTGCTAAGTATGCTTGCACTAATTATGATAATGCTAGACTATATAGTTGAGGATAACTTAGGAAATATTCTTGTAGTTCGTTCTAATACCATGCTAATGACTTTCTAGAGTATCTAATTGAGGTGCTTATCATATTTATATGTGGCTAATCAGATTAATTATCTTTGTCACTATTCATTATTTTATATATCCTTTATGTGACACTTATCCCTGTATGAAAGAGTTAGATACAATGTTCGCAATTATACATGCAATGATAGATACTCAATCTCATATTCTATTCTGTAGTCAATATTGATGATTGTTAATCCCTTCCCAGTGGTAAAAATATAAATAACGATACCTGGAATACTTCCCGGTTATAATGCTACATCGGTATTAATCTGTGCGCTTGCAGATCCCATTCATTATTTATTTAGAAGAGCAATTGCATATTTCAATACCGCGTCTCTCATGTCATGCTGGGGATGACAACTTGGCTTAAGTGGTGTGAGGGATAGGTTTGGCATTTTTGGCACCGTTACTAGAATTAGAGAACTAAGTCTACTTTTGGTAATGATGTTAAGAATACCCAACAAGCATTTTTGGCGCCGTTGCCGGACAAGGTTGATTACTAATCAAGAATGGAATAAAGGATTTTGAGTTATCATTCGCATCACTAATATGATTGAGCTTATTAGTTCTCTCATACAGTTTTACCCCGATATTTTTCAATTTTATCTTATGCAGGGGAATGTATGAATAGAAGACATCTTTCAGGAAATTTTGTTGACAATCCCGAAGCCTTGTTCAAGAAGACAAGAGCCAAGCTCAAGAAGAGATCATCAATGTAACACCCAAAATTTGATTTTCAAATAATAGGATTTAATTTAATTTATTTAAGTATTGTTGTGGGCATTTAATCTAGTAAATAAATAATTTTTGTCAAATTAAAAACTCATCATAAGTTTAGAAACTTCAATCTTGCATTCATGCTGGAGCATAGTATTTTTTTGTGTGTTGTTCCTATTTTTATTTTATTTGTTTGTGCTTTCAAAATGCTATTTGGAAAAGGTTTTGGAAAAGAAAACAGAAAAGAAATTGGAAAAAAAAGAGAAAGGGGGAAGCCCTCCCAGTCGGCCTGGCGGCCCAGCCAGCGCCTGGCCCAACGCGCTCTCAGCCCAGTGGCCAGGCCCGCACGCGCAGCGCTCCCTCCCCCTCCTCTCCGCTCGCTGACATCCTGGGGCCGCATGTCAGCGCTTCCATCTCCCTCTGTTAGTAACCAAGCCGGACACGGCCGGGAGCCAATCGAACCCGATTTCTCGGGATTACTTGCCAAACGCGTTAGCCGAGCCCCTATATAATCCCTAGCATCGCCCCCGCGCGTGTTTCCCATCTTCGCCACGCGAAATCCGTGCCCCTATATAATCCCTAGCATCGCCCCCGCGCGTGTTTCCCATCTTCGCCACGCGAAATCCGTGCCCTAGCTACAGCAGACGGGATCTCGCCGCAAGCCGAGCGCCTTGCCACGCGCCGCGAGCTCCTCCCGTCGTTCTTCGGCCCCAGCAAAGCACCTCCTCGAGTTCGCGGTGAGCTCCTCGTTCCGATGGTGTTTTTCTTTCTTGAAACGGTGAGCACCGGCCGGATGATGGCTCTGCGTGACCAGGGAGCCGCCCAGGAAGCCTGCCAACCGTTCAACCGAAGATCAACGGCCAAGATTAAAACATACCCCTTCGCTGCGCATTTTCGTTAAGAGTCCCTGGAGATTTCGCTATTCAACCCGCAGTCCCTAGCGCCCTGAGTAAAATACGTTTTCTAATGCCAAAGGCGTATTCGTGACCGGTTAATGGAAAAATGCGCTTTCTGCTATTTACAAGTTTGCCACTGATATTGTTTTGCTCATAAAATATTCATTATAACTCCGTTTTTGTCCATTCAAATTTCGTTAGATTCGTATTTCCGAGCTCTACATGTTAGAATTATTTATTCTCTGTGTTGAAACTTTTAATTTCCTGGTATTATTTAGTTAATCATTTCTCTATAGGAAATCTTAGAAAATTCATATCTTTCTCGTTTTAATTCCGATTTTCGTGAAATTTACGTTCGTGTGATCGTAGCGCTGCGTAGAATATTTTGATAAACTTTTATATTTGTTTTACCACTGTTTGGTGTATTGTTCTAATTATATCTTGTTTGCTTCGTGTATAATTGTCTACATTGGATTGCGTGTTGTTGATTGATGATTGGGATTAGACGGTGAGCCGTACGTTGGTGCTCAAGATCATGCATTTGAAGACCAGCAGGCTCAGGAGAGCTTTGATCAAGGCAAGTATAACTTGGGATCATCCTTGTTACCTACACACAATTAATATAACATTTATCATATGCATGCTATCACCTTGATGACCTTAGCAAAATCATAGATGATTGTTACCCTGAATTCCTTGTTACCTATTTGGATATGCATTTGGGTAGTTCTTGCTAGTGCTTGATTATTAATCCATGATCTTGTAACATGAATATTGAATATACAATAAACAATAAAATAAGCTTTCCAGCAACTTGAATATAAAGGGTGGAAAGAACTCTAGCTTTTGCTAGATTGATCTTGACCCTCCATAAGGACTTATCCCTTGGCAAAAGCTGGGACAACTCATACAATCATGAGGGCTATATGGCTCTGGCTTTAGCTCAGTATGAAGAACTTTTCTAGCTTGTTAGAGGTTCCCCGAAAGGGTGGAGGGGCTGAACCGACACGGGTATAGTGCGAGCCCCTGTCCCTATGTGTATAGGCTGCGCGTCATTGTGCCATTCGGAAGGGGGGTATCTATATCTGCTCGCAAAGGAAACCTTGCGGCCCTAACATGTTAGATGAACTTTTGAAAGGCTTCATAGTGATCCCTGCCGACCTCCCTAGGAAGGGGGTTAAGAGACTAGCTACCTCGGGCGTAAGGGTAAATCATGACTCATGGGTAAAGATGTACAACCTCTGCAGAGTGTTAAATCTGGTATACTAGCTGTGCCCACGGATACGGGCGGCCCGGAAAACTGATGGAATAGATGGACACTGATGAACATGATTAATGATAATAAAGGATGGTTTATTATGTTGTTTATATGTTTTATTCTTAATTCTTGTATACATTGATCATGTGGTTATGGAATTTATTATGCTACTTTGACATTTGCTATTCAATGATTAAATATGCTATTCACATATAAAAGCTAAATGAAGTCAAACCAGTGTCAGCTTATTGAGCCTCATGAACCCCTGGTTATACTTGTTGAGTACGATATGTGCTCACTCTTGCAATTTCCCAACACCTCAGGATATGATAATGAAGATGACTGGAATGAGGACTATCGCTATGAGTACTAGGTTTGGAGTCAACCAGTCAACAGTGTCCCTGTGTGGAGCTTCCGTTGAGAGCGTTGTTTATTTCGTGCTATCATTTTTGTATGAGACTATGTGATATATTATATTCCGCTATGTAATAAACACTGCAATGGTACATTTGAGATTTGTCTACTTATGTGTGCGACTATTCCTGGGGCACATATGAGTCTTTTATGCATCCTGTTTTGTTCTTAAAATATGGGTGTGACAAATTGGTATCAGAGCTTTGTTGACTGTCGGACGCAAGCCTAGTTATAAATTGGCTGTCTTAAGGTTTTGAAATTGCTATAAAATCCTTGCCCTATAAACCTTGATATTTTCTTCTACACTATATCCTATTCATCCTCACCTTGTTGCTAATTTTAAAGACTTGTTCTCATCCCCACTTCTTGCTTTGAATATGCTTTTAGAACCTTCTCATACCACCTTCTGGCATCGTTGAAATAGGAGTTATAGGATCTTTACCCTTAATAGGAAGAGAACGTTAGTACCGCAAGTTGAGTCAATGCTTGAAGTGTGAAACCTTTGATGCTTGGTTTGGTTTGTTATTATGCTTATGCTCGATTTGGATCTTTGTAATGAGTGTAATGATCTTGTGGATTTTCCCTACAATTTCATTTAGTCTATAGGCCTAAGGCATAAGGATTAATGGACTAAATAGTCGGGTTTGGATAAAATTCTGTTTTTGTCCTTGCTGTGTTTCTGGAGCAGTCTGCAATGATTCTGGTGTAAATCAAATTCTGATCGTGCAATGTTCATCAAAATTTTCTCGGAACAAGTAGACTTTCATATCTTTCCAGTGCCTTAAGAATGACCATATTATCTATTATGAGCTGTGAGTTATGACTGTTTAAAGTTGAGGTTTCTGCGCAGTCTGGAATTCTAGAATAGTTTCGGTTGTACCCAGTTTTTGATTAACCTAACTTTGGAATCTGGTAATATGATCTAAATGAAAGTTGTAGAAAATTTCTTTATCTTCCCAACGGTGTACAGCAAGTATCCTTTTGAATTCTGCAACTCGAGATATGACTGATTTACTGCTCTGCTGATGTCGGATGATACCCAGAAAATTTTAGATTCCGTTAACTCTTGTAATTGTCATGCTGGACATTACTAAGACATGATTCTATACCTTGGAATGCAGATGGCAGCAAGGGGAAGAGGCAGAGGCAGAGGCCGTGGCAATGGTGACAATGCCCCAATTACTGTGGAGGAACTCATGCAAACCCAAAATGAGATGATGCACGTCTTCATGCAGCACTTACAGCAGCAACCTCCACCAACACCACCACCTGTCCATGTGAGAGATAAGCGTGGTGAATTTATGAAGGGAAGACCTCCAGTGTTTACACACTCAGCTGATCCTATGGAGGCAGATGATTGGCTTCGTGCTGTAGAGAGGCAACTGAACATAGCCCAGTGCAATGATATGGAAAAAGTGTTGTATGCTTCTGGACAAATTCAGGGGGCAGCTCAGACATGGTGGGAGTCATATCAAGCTGCTCATCCTAACAATGCTCCTCCTGTCACTTGGTTGGAATTTTGCAGAGACTTTAGAGCGCGGCATATCAATGAAGGAATGATGGAGCTCAAGCAGGAAGAATTCAGATCTCTTAGGATGGGTTCTATGTCTGTGGCGGAGTATCATGACATGTTTGAGCAGTTGGCCCGCTGTGCCCCAAACGAAGCTAGAGAAGATGCTGACAAACAACGTCTCTTCATGAAAGGTCTTTACTATGAACTCAGATTGCAACTGGCTGGAAATACCTACCCTACCTTCCAGGCTCTGGTGAACCGTGCCATTGTGTTGGATAACATGCGCAAAGGTCAGGACAAGAAGAGAAGGATGCTAGCCCAAGGTTCTGGAGGCAACAACCGCCAACGTTTCAATTCTCAGCAGGGCGATCAACAGAGGTACCATGGACCAGTTAGTCAAGGGGATCGCAACCAACAATCTCAGCGTAATCCTAATCAACAACAGAGTGGACAACAGACTTCTCGCTCGGGAAATTCAAATGCCACCTCTATGAAGAGAAGTGCTTCCAATACCCCTACTAGGTGTTTTCGCTGTGGGAAAGAAGGTCATTTGTCATATGATTGCCCAGAGAGATTCAACCAGCAGAACAACAATCAAAAGTCTAATTCTCATGGAGCAAAGGTGAACCATGTGGCTGCAGAGACAGTACAAGAGGGACTGGAGATTATGATTGCTACGTTCAGTATCAACTCTATTCCCGCAACAGTTTTATTTGATTCTGGAGCTTCGCATACATTCATATCACAAGCATTTGTTAGGGTTCATAGCATACCACTAGTTGCCCTGAAAACCCATATGCTAGTAATCTCACCAGGAGGGACTATACCAATTTCATATTGTTGCCCCTCGGCAAGTCTTTCTTTAAGGGGGGTAGATTTCCCTGTTAGTCCCATGGTTATGAGAACCTCAGGCATAGATGTGATATTGGGTTTGGATTGGATGAAGAAATATGCTACGGAAATTAAGTGCAAAGCGAAAGTAGTAGTGGTGACAACACCCAAGGGGGAGAGAATCAGTGTGGATGTAGCAGTGCAGGCTCCACCCACAGCTATAGTGAATCAGCTGGATGATGGTGTTGATCTTCAGGACTGGGTAGGGAATAAATTTTCAGATAAGTTACCAGGTATGTTACTTGACTAGAGACATGATTTTGCTAGTGCAATGGAATTGGTATTTAGAGACACAAGCAACTTAGGAAAGAGAGAGTCATTGGAGAGAGTCACAACCACAGTGGTTTGTTTATGCACGGCTCAATCTCGAGGACGAGATTCTTTTAAGGGGGTAGAGTTTGTAACACCCAAAATTTGATTTTCAAATAATAGGATTTAATTTAATTTATTTAAGTATTGTTGTGGGCATTTAATCTAGTAAATAAATAATTTTTGTCAAATTAAAAACTCATCATAAGTTTAGAAACTTGAATCTTGCATTCATGCTGGAGCATAGTATTTTTTGTGTGTTGTTCCTGTTTTTATTTTATTTGTTTGTGCTTTCAAAATGCTATTTGGAAAAGGTTTTGGAAAAGAAAACAGAAAAGAAATTGGAACAAAAAGAGAAAGGGGAAAGCCCTCCCTGTCGGCCTGGCGGCCCAGCCAGCGCCTGGCCGAGCGTGCTCTCGGCCCAGTGGCCAGGCCCGCGCGCGCAGCGCTCCCTCCCCCTCCTCTCTGCTCGCTGACATTCTGGGGCCGCATGTCAGCGCTTCCATCTCCCTCTGTTCGTAACCAAGCCGGACACGGCCGGGAGCCAATCGAACCCGATTTCTCGGGATTACTTGCCAAACGCGTTAGCCGAGCCCCTATATAATCCCTAGCATCGCCCCCGTGCGTGTTTCCCATCTTCGCCGCACGAAATCCGTGCCCTAGCTACAGCAGACGGGATCTCGCCGCAAGCCGAGCGCCTTGCCACGCACCGCGAGCTCCTCCCGTCGTTCTTCGGCCCCAGCAAAGCACCTCCTCGAGTTCGCGGTGAGCTCCTCGTTCCGATGGTGTTTTTCTTTATTGAAACGGTGCTCGGAAACGAGAAACCAGCGGATGCCGACGAGCTTCCGGGCGGTGGCCATGGCGCCACTGAACCGGTGCCGAGCTCCGGCCGCATGATGGCTCTGCGTGACCAGGGAGCCGCCCAGGAAGCCTGCCAACCGTTCAACCGAAGATCAACGGCCAGGATTAAAACATACCCCTTCGCTGCGCATTTTCGCCCTGAGTAAAATACGTTTTCTAATGCCAAAGGCGTATTCCTGACCGGTTAATGGAAAAATGCGCTTTCTGCTATTTACAAGTTTGCCATTGATTTTGTTTTGCTCATAAAATATTCATTATAACTCTGTTTTTGTCCATTTAAATTTCGTTAGATTCGTATTTCCAAGCTCTACATGATAGAATTATTTATTCTCTGTTTTGAAACTTTTAATTTCCTGGTATTATTTAGTTAATCATTTCTCTATAGGAAATCTTAGAAAATTCATATCTTTCTCGTTTTAATTCCGATTTTCGTGAAATTTACGTTCGTGTGATCGTAGCGCTGCGTAGAATATTTTGATAAACTTTTATATTTGTTTTACCACTGTTTGGTGTATTGTTCTAATTATATCTTGTTTGCTTCGTGTATGATTGTCTACATTGGATTGCGTGTTGTTGATTGATGATTGGGATTAGACGGTGAGCCGTACGTGCTCAAGATCAAGCATTTGAAGACCAGCAGGCTCAGGAGAGCATTGATCAAGGCAAGTACAACTTGGGATCATCCTTGTTACCTACACACAATTAATATAACATTTATCATATGCATGCTATCACCTTGATGACCTTAGCAAAATCATAGATGATTGTTATCCTGAATTCCTTGTTACCTATTTGGATATGCATTTGGGTAGTTCTTGCGAGTGCTTGATTATTAATCCATGATCTTGTAACATGAATATTTGAATATACAATAAACAATAAAATAAGCTTTTCAGCAACTTGAATATAAAGGGTGGAAAGAACTCTAGCTTTTGCTAGATTGATCTTGACCCTCCATAAGGACTTATCCCTTGGCAAAAGCTGGGACAACTCGTACAACCATGAGGGCTATATGGCTCTGGCTTTAGCTCAGTATGAAGAACTTTTCTAGCTTGTTAGAGGTTCCCCGAAAGGGCGGAGGGGCTGAACCGACACAGGTATAGTGCGAGCCCCTGTCCCTATGTGTATAGGCTGCGCGTCATTGTGCCATTCGGAAGGGGGGTATCTATATCTGCTCGCAAAGGAAACCTTGCGGCCCTAACATGTTAGACGAACTTTTGAAAGGCTTCATAGTGATCCCTGCCGACCTCCCTAGGAACGGGGTTAAGAGACTAGCTAGCTCGGGCGTAAGGGTAAATCATGACTCATGGGTAAAGATGTACAACCTCTGCAGAGTGTTAAATCTGGTATACTAGCCGTGCCCACGGATATGGGCGGCCCAGAAAACTGACGGAATAGATGGACACTGATGAACATGATTAATGATAATAAAGGATGGTTTATTATGTTGTTTATATGTGTTATTCTTAATTCTTGTACACATTGATCATGTGGTTATGGAATTTATTATGCTACCTTGACATTTGCTATTCAATGATTAAATATGCTATTCACATATAAAAGCTAAATGCAGTCAAACCAGTGTCAGCTTATTGAGCCTCATGAACCCCTGGTAATACTTGTTGAGTACGATATGTGCTCACTCTTGCAATTTCCCAACACCTCAGGATATGATAATGAAGATGACTGGAATGAGGACTATCGCTATGAGTACTAGGTTTGGAGTCAACCAGTCAACAGTGTCCCTGTGTGGGGCTTCCGTCGAGAGCGTTGTTTATTTCATGCTATCATTTTTGTATGAGACTATGTGATATATTATATTCCGCTATGTAATAAACACTGCAATGGTACATTTGAGATTTGTCTACTTATGTGTGCGACTATTCCTGGGGCACACATGAGTCTTTTATGCATTCTATTTTGTTTTTAAAATTTGGGTGTGACAATCAACACTTCAGCAAGATGCTTCATCCAATCAAGAAGATCACCGGAACTTGTCTTCAGAGTTCGAAGCCATGGCGAACAAATCGATCCGTGAGTTCTCAGCTCCCACTACGGACAACATCCGCACTGGACCTGCTGCACAGATCGATGGCAACTTTGAGCTCCAGCATGGACTTATCAACATGGTGCAGTCCAATTAGTTCTGTGGGAAGGCACACGAAGATGCTAGTGCTCATCTACAACACTTCCTGGAGATTTGTAACACATTCACCATATCAGTAGTTTCCAGAGATGCTATACTACTTCGCCTCTTCCCATTCTCACCGTTAGGAAGAGCGAAGCAGTGGTTCTATTCTACAAAGGAGAAGAATACTACGTGGGCACTCTGCTCAACAAACTTCCTGGCTAAGTTCTTTCCCATGGGCAAGACCAATGCTCTCCGTGGGAAGATTACAAGTTTTCAACAACAAAATGATGAATTTGTTCCAGAAGCATGGGAGCGCTTTCAAGACTACATCCTAGAATGTCCCCATCATGGAATGGAGAGTTGGCTACTAATGCAGACCTTTTATCATGGACTCGGCAATAGTGCCCAAGAAACCATGGATGCTGCAGCTGGAGGAGCATTTTTATCACTTACTATATCACCAGCCATAGCTCTTGTGGAGAAGATGGTGTCCAACCAAGGCTGGAATGAAGAGAGGACCCAGACACGCAAGAGAGGTGGAGGTATGCATCAGCTCAAGGAGGTAGACATGCTGTCTGCAAAGCTAGACCTGCTCATGAAGAAGCTCGATGATAAAGCAAGAGATAAGAAGGAAGTTATGCACATCTACGACTCTCACATGACTTGTGAGGAGTGTGGAGATACTGGACACTCAGGCAATCACTGCCCTGAGATGCTTGAGGATGTGAACTACATCAACAACAACAACTACTACTACAACCGTCCTCAACAAAATCAAGGATAGGAATCAACAGAGGCCTAACTACTCAGGTAATTATCAAGGTAACAATTCTTACAACAATAATAATTATTTTCCACCTCTGAGAGAGTTAGTGTCTAATCAAGGAAAGCTAATGGATAACCTATCTAAGAAATTGGCATCTAATGATAAAATGCTAGAAAATATAAATAATAGAATGGATAATTTCTCTACTGCCATCAAGAATCAAATTAGCTTTAATAAAATGATTGAATCTCAGTTAAATCAAATAGCTGCTGCTGTTCCTACTACTAACCCCGGTATACCATCACAACCGGAAGGATTAGAATCTGCAAATCTCGTAGACATGTTTGATGCAGGTAATTGGAGTAACCCCGTCACTGAATTCACTACTGACCTTCTGCCGATCAAGAGAGGCGATCCAGGATGCCCCGTCATCCTGATCTCCATCGGCATGGTGGACGTCCTAGAAGCACTCTGCGACTTTGGCTCTAGTGTCAACATTATACCCAGGATACTCTATGAAAAATTCTTTATATATCCTTTATTAGTAACAACCAGGTGTTTGCAGTTTGCAGATCAGATAATAAATTTTCCAAAAGGAATATTGAAGATCCTTTGTGTCCGAGTTGGTACCTTGTACGCCCCAGCAGACTCCGTGGTGATAGAGACCGGTAATGATGAGAGAGCACCCATCATCTTAGGGAGGCCATTCTTAAACACCTCGGGAGCTGTCATCTACGCTAGTGCTGCCAAGATCAGTTTCTACATCAAAGGGAGTAAGGAGATGTTTTTCTTCAAGAACAAGACTACACAAATCCCAGATCAATCCAGACGTGAATCAAGGAAGAGGACCAACAGGAGGAACAGGAACAAGCAAGTGTGGATCGAGTCAGCTAAGATGGTCGCTGCAGTTCAAGGAGGTCAAGATCATCAACTTAAGTCACTATCTTTGACCAAGAAGGACGACCCAGGAATGCCAAGCATCTATTGCTCCATTAATGGATACAGCTTCTACAAGACGTTTTGCGACACTGGATCGGGCGTCAACATAATGGCCGCAGTCACCTATCGGCTCTTGTTCGGAACCATGCCCCTAAAACCAACATACATTCAGCTCCAGATGGCAGATCAGACGTTTCGAGAAGTTGAAGGAACAGTAACTGATGTCCCTGTCAAAATAGACGATCATTTTGTCTACACAGACTTTCAGGTTATTGACATGGGAGAAGATGAATACGATCCACCCATCATCCTTGGAAGACCGTTCCTCAGCACCGTTAAAGCAATTATCTACATTGGAACCGGAGAAGTCCATATGCACTTCCCCTCGGAGAAGGTACGCCGTTATTTTATTGACCCTAACTATATCGTTGAAGAATCTAAGCAGGTAAGAAAACGACGCAACCGCAACCAGAGGAGGCAAATCATCAAGGACGGATGGGCAGACTACGTAGCAGTTTAAACAGAACTATCCTGTGGAGACCGAAGCGAAGAGGAGGCACCGCCGAAATACCGACTACGCGACCCAACGAATCCCAGGACAATTGAGAAAACGGAGAGTCCCGTTCGGAGGACTTAAAAACACCGAACGCCTTGCCAAGAGGTACACTTGGTAGTTATACTTTCCCTTTCAATTATTTTGAATAGTTTGCTTAGTTAATCATGTTCGTACTATCTTAAAAAGAAAATAAAAATGTGAAAAACAGTAAGCCCCATGTGAGTATACGAGTGGCATAAAACCCATAAGTACATTCACTGTGGTGGCATAAAAATAAAAATATTTCTTTTCTGCTTTATAAAATGAAAATATAAAATAGGGAGTAATATTTATTAAGGAGTCTCAACATGATAAAGGCTAGATATTTATGCTAACACTTAATCAGTTCCACAAGCTTTGTTGTCTATTTGAGCTCCACAGAATTTAAAAATCAAGAAGACTAGCAGACGGAGGACATTCTAATCGCTGTCAGAATGCTGTTGACTTTCAAATACACCTCTGCCACCTGCTAGCTACATCAAGAGAAATTACGTCAAAATTCAGCTTGGGGGAGAGCACCCCCATTTATCCGGATAAGTATTTCTATCTATCTTTATACTTATATTATATTAGAATATAAATATATATAATTATGGAAAAACAAATAAAGATTTTTTGCTTATATATATATCTTTTGCTTAGTGTGTTTAACAAATAAATAAAGTGGCTATGCTAAACTGAATCTTAATGATAAAACTCTAGCATAGATATGATGAATAGTTGCTCTGCCTAATTTTAAAATTTTGAAGTTCACTCTCAAGTTTAGATATAACTGTTATAATTTAAAGCTTGCTCTAAATCTAAACTTGTGGGATGAAAACTTGATCTGAAGTCTAAGTTGTTAAGGGATATGATATGGGAAGGTTGAGCTGCTATTTATCTGTTCTTAGAGATGCTAGAATTCTGGAGAATTTCATCTTTGAAAATCTTTAAAATATTGCATGATGAGTTCCTGTATGATGAGAGTTTAAATTCGTAACACAGCCATATATACATGCTTGCTAGACCTTGAGCCACACATTTATTATTTACGGCTTATGAGTATTGAGTGTGGTCACGCTGTGTAGACCCTTAGGAGCTTGTCATGTGGTTAAATCAAGATTTCACTTGCACGTTCACTCATATATGCTACTTCTACTCTGGAAGTACGATCCACATATATCCACCCATTCCATCTCCAGAATCATCCAAAAATATTCTACTCCTAATCCGGGAGAGAATAACCAAAAATATTTCTGTTTTTCCTTTGTGAAATAAATGCTCAAGTTATCTTGTTACTACCACTTGCTATATTATCTCAAGAGACGAGTGCTCTGAAAAAAAGATACGAGGAAATAAAAAGGTGCAAGTGCCTGGAACCTCGAAAGAAAAGAAAAAGTGAGACGAGAGGTAACAATGGACAAGTGTCCAACAGTAGAATTAGGGGTACAAGATACCCACCTGAGAGGAAAGAAAAAGAAGAGCATCTCATTCTCTTCATAAAGTTTCAAAAAGCAAGAAAGGTATATATCCTCTCAAAAGAGCAAAAGTAGAATTAGACTTTCACCATTGCTATCACCATCATCACCGTACACCATTCATTCGCCACACATGCACATCTTGATTTGACTTAATGATTTGTTTCGTTGGATCCATGGTTTGACTATACAATACATGTCTTGTAAGTACGTATACTTTATCTCCCACCAATGAGCTCCAGATATTAAAGCCTTATTAGAGTAGGGTGAGAGAGAAGGCAATGTCACTATGCCTTATACCACAAATACCATATATACATTGAGAGAAGGCATATACAATTACTGCCTTGTTAAGGATCCAGAAATACCACAAAAGAGAGATTTGAGAGAATCATACAAGGAATCTCTGAGTTTTATTTGAAAATCTGCAAAAACTTCAGAGCTATAGCTGATCAAGAATAAGAGACATGGCACTTGACTAGACTGTTCTATCTTTTAATACTCAAGACAGAAGTGACGGTTACAAGTCCCATGGTGAAAGGTAAAATGAATAAGTTTTAAGTTTTGACAGTTTACTCTAACTCAGAGATGAGATCTTATTTAAAAAGCATGTGTACCGTCAATTTTTAAAGATATTGCAACAATTTCTAATCCATCGCTGAGTCTATCGTTGCTCAGGGACGAGCAAGAGGTAAGCTTTGGGAGTTTGTTGACGGTCCTTAAGTATCAAATTTAATTATCCAATAAACAAAGAAAAGGATCCAAATGAAATCAACATCTAGACTTAGGGTTTTATCTGACAGAATTCCACGAGTTTTGGTGTTTGTCTATTTCTGCAGGGGGTTATCAGGAAATACGGAAGAAAGGCCCACACGTCGGGATTACATAGAGATATTAACGTGACGCGCAATTATCTTACATCTAGAAGACTCCAGAAGCCACGGGAAGAAAGCGGAGGCCGAACGGGGCCAGAGGCAGGGCGCCCGCCCTGTTTCCCTGGCGCCCGCCCTCTGTTGGAGTCCAAACAGGACTCTATTTCGTGGGAGATCTCCACCGACCTAAAGGATCAAGGATAACCGTTCAATCAATGTTGGTTTGATCCAACGGCCCATATTAACTTGAAGAGACTATAAAACCAGACCCCCTGGCCCTTGGAGGAGGGAGCATCTCAACCCTAATTCATTATTCTCAAGGGAGAAGAATCCTCTGATCAAGATTAGAGCCACCACATCAATTAGATATCTAGATTAGCATAGCTACATAGGATTAGAGTTAGAAGGAGTCAATCTTCGATTGGTTTCCGGATCTGTCAAGAGGATTCTTGGTAATTCTCTAACTGTGCTTTTAATTGTTCTTCTAATTATCTTTGTTCATCAATATTATGAATATGACTTTATTCTACTTCAATATATTGCTTATGACTTTGCTCTACTTGCTTATATTTAAGATTATATTGTTCTTAGTTTATCATAGTTATGTACTTGGCTTAGTTAGATTGGATCTATATACATGCTTAGGATCGTATAGCGTTTATCCATCGGATCTATGGGTAAATGATAGATATTGTGTAGGCGTGGTGCTTATACCGTATTTATCTGCGATTGTACCCAATATGCCTGATCGTGGGGTAGTTCGTGATAGTGACATCTTCATTGATTCTTATATAGTCTCCCTCTCGTGTATTGGGCTGGCAGAGCAATATTATTACAGGGGAGTGATTGCTATGTTTCTCATTTACCTTGCTAATATCACTATGCATGGGCGTAGTCTTGTCTCGCAATGATTGCTAAGTATGCTTGCACTAATTATGATAATGATAGACTATATAGTTGAGGATAACTTAGGAAATATTCTTGTAGTTCGTTCTAATACCATGCTAATGACTTTCTAGAGTATCTAATTGAGGTGCTTATCATATCTATATGTGGCTGATCAGATTAATTATCTTTGTCACTATTCATTATTTCATATATCCTTTATGTGACACTTATCTCTGTTTGAAAGAGTTAGATACAATGTTCTCAATTATACATGCAATGATAGATACTCAATCTCATATTCTATTCTGTAATCAATATTGATGATTGTTAATCCCTTTCCAGTGGTAAAAATATAAATAACGATACCTGGAATACTTTCCGGTTAAAATGCTACATCGGTATTAATCTGTGCGCTTGCAGATCTCATTCATTATTTATTTAGAAGAGCAATTGCATATTTCAATACCGTGTCTCTTATGTCATGCTGGGGATGACAACTTGGCTTAAGTGGTGTGAGGGATAGATTTGACATTTTTGACACTGTTACTAGAATTAGAGAACTAAGTCTACTTTTTAGTAATGATGTTAAGAATACCTGCATCCTCGTTTCTTCTTCTCCGCCGCTGCTAGCCCTAGCTTCGCCTTGTGCAGCCATGTTTGGACGTCCTGGAGTAGAGTACGTCCGCCGCCGCTACTGCTGACGCTGTCCTTTTTAGCACTGTTCGTGACCCATTGCTGAGTTCCACGTAGAGGTGAAGAAGCTGCACAATCTTTTTTTTCTTTTTCTTTTCTCTGTTGTTTTCCATTGTTCAGTCGCCGCAACTTTTGCCGTTGTTTGCTCCTCCGATCCGCCGGTGCCTTTAGCCTCTGCCGGTCTCCCAAGCAAGGGAAGCCGTCATCCGTGCCCAGAAGCACCATGCCGTGGACGAGCTCTCCTATAGTCTCCGGTAAACATCTAGGTGAGTTCATCAAGAGTTTCTCTATGTTTCCAAAACCTTTCCATCCAAACCCGAATCATATAAGCCGTTCTCATCAAACGCCGATGAGCTCCTGGTCACCAGACAATGGAGTCTGTCCATACGTGTGCTCTGCTCATTGCTAGCTTGATGATGTCATGGTGACCAAAAGATGACATCACAAGATTTTGTGGCCGTTTTTCTTTATTACAAAAATAAATATAGAAATACATAGAAAATACACTAGTTTGTATAGTCAATATTTTCTCCGTTTTAACTCCGATTTGACCCATTCAAATTGCGTTGGATTCGTAATAATAAGCTCTACATGACAGTCTCACTTTTTCACTAATTTGAAACTTTTTATTTTCGTGACCCTAATTAATTAATTACTTTTCTATATAAAATCTTGGAAAATTCATATCTTCTACGTTTTAGCTCCGATTTTCGTGAACTTTACGTCTGTGAGATCGTAGCACTGCGTAGAATCTTTTTATAAACTTTTCATATTGTTTTTGTATGATTGGTGTATAGTTCTAATTGTAGCTTTGTTTGCTTCGTGTATGTTTTCTCCGATTGTTTGTGTGATCGATGATCAAGATTAGACAATGAGCAATCCATGGTGAACCAGAGTGCCTTGGACAATTAGTAAGACCAGCAAGATCAGCAAAAGCATTTGGATCAAGGCAATTATGGTAATTTGGATTTTATTTCTGTGACCATGATCCAGTGGCTAGATTAATGTTAAGTAATAAATGATAAAAATGACTTTTTAGCAACTTAATGATTTGTCCGTACGTGATCACCCGGGACAACAGTGCAACCATGAGGGCTATAATGGCTCTGGCTTTAGTTAAGTTTGAGTAACTTTTCTAGCTCGTTAGCGGTTACCCGTTGTGGCGCAATTGGGGAATAGCAGACTGTGGATTCCTGCAGGTGAATCACACGGACTTATTAGACTAACCTTTGAAAGACTTCATAGTGATCCCTGCCGACCTCCCTTGAGGGGGTTAAGAGATTAGCTACCTCGGGCGAAAGGGTAAATCATGACTCATGGGTAAAGATGTGCAACCTCTGCAGAGGGTTAAAAACTAGTATACTAGCCGAGCTCACGGTCAGGAGCGGCCTTGGGGACATCTACATTAAGGGTGATGATTCTTGTGTGTTAAATATGCTCATTGTTTATTGTTTAGTGCTTTACATTATTTATGTCACATTGATCATGAGATTGTGGGAGCTATACAATCTAGTAGCTATACTTGTGGAGTTCGACATGGACTCACCCTTGCTATTTCCCTCAAACCTCAGGAGAAGTTTAGGCTTGTGATCAACCAGTCAGTTAGATCCTGTAGAGTGAAGTTAATACCTGAAGTTGGAGTCATCTTCCGTTGTTTGCTGCCTAAGGTTATCTCTTTTATACTAAGTACGTTATATATTTTTGCATTGTCTTTTGATATTACCCCTTATTTGTAGCTATATGTGAGATTTGATTTCTAAAACTCACATATGGTGCATATCTGGTTTTGTCCTTAAAATCGGGTATTACAAAGTGGTATCAAAGCAATGCTGGCTGTAGGACGCAAGCCTAGATAGAAATTGGTCGTCTTAAGGTTTTGGAATTGTCATGAAATCCTTGCTCTATAAACCTTGGTATTTTCATCCATACTATATCTCTATCCTTGCTATTTGTCTCTACCTTGTTGCTTATTTTAAAAATCCTTGTTCTCACCTTCACTCTTTGCTTGATATGCTTTTGGAATCTTGTCTTACCACCTGCTTACATAGTTGAAAGAGAATCTTAGGATCCTTACCCTTAATATGAAGAGAACGATAGTATCGCAAGTTGAGTGAAGTGTGCTTATTTGGTTTGTCATTATGCTTATGCTTGATTTGGATCTTTGTAATGATTGCAATGATCTTGTGGGATTTCCTCACAATTTCATAAGTTCATAGGCCTAAGGCATAAGGATTAATGACATAAGTAGTTGGGTTTGGTTATATCCTGTTTCTATCCCTTGCTGAGTTCTGGAGCAGTCTACAATAATTCTGGTGTATCTCAAGTTCTGATTGTGCAACGTTTATCAAAGTTTTCTGGGAACAAATAGACTTCAATATCTTTCTCAGACCGTAAGAATAACCCTCATAGCTATTATGGTTTGGAAGTTACAACAATCACAAGATGATACAACTGTGCTGTCAAAAACCTGGACAGTTCTGGTTGCATACTGTTTGAGACAAATATAGCTACAGAATTTGGGAAAGTGTTCTATAGAAAAGTTGTAGACAATTTTCTAAGCTTTCCAACAGTATAAGCTGGAACTTATTTGTATAAGTATAGCCTGAGATATAACATTTACACTTGGATGTTTCTGTTGTGTTTCAAAATCTGGACAGATCTGGCATTTCCTATTTTCAGCCAAGTTAAAGACATAATCTGGGAAAAAGTTGTATACCAAAGTTGTATAGGATTTTCTAAGCTTTTCAAATAAGTAATGATCATCTCCATATGAGTTAAGTAGCTTGAGACATAACTTCTGGAAGCTACTGCACCTTTGCTGATACATTTTCAGGATGGATATTACGTTTGGCTGTTTTACCTAAGCTTAAAGACAGAACCTAAGGAGGTCTTCTACATAAAAGTGGTAGAGAATTTCATAAGTTCCTTTAACTGTATAAGCTACAACTCTATTGGATTCACAGAATAAGAGTTATGTCTATTTTACTACGCTGATGTTTTTCATATCACGAGAAAATTTCAGGAATCCATTTGTTCTCTTGCACAAAAGTTCTTTGGGATGTCAGATGTACTCAATGTTAGTTAACTTGTCTGGAAAACATGCAAGCTACCTTTCATGGTCCCCTAGTTGGCTTTTCTTAAGGGGGGTAGCCCAATTAAAGAGGTTACAAGAAGAAGAAGTGGTTAAGGACTGGAACATTTATAAGTACATCATGTGCTTGGTATTTTGGTTCGTTTCAATATATCATTCTATTTGGAGTGTGCTAGTACCAATGGTGGTTTATGTCATTACTGATACTCATGGACTAAGGGTTGCGTACGAGGATCAGATGACACCAAAGTTTACAAAGCTATATGTACAATGTGAGAGTGAAGCAACTTAACCGTGATAAAGGTACCGCTAATTGGAACTTAGTGATGAAACTAACCTTGGATCAAGAGACTCGGTACAGCGAATTTAAAAGACTATATGATGTGTAGCATCTAAAAAGGGTAGGAGAAGTAGTCCCTAGTATTCCCCAATCAATCTCGTCTTAAGGGGGTAGTACCCTGATATCAGTGGGTGATGCATTTTAAAACTAGCTTGAAGTGATAATTGTCTTCTGAGATATTCTATGGTTATGATCATCTATCCTTACCGTGTTACTGACGTTGGTCACTTGATGACAGGGAGTGTAGTGTCCCATGAATCCGGAGCACAATATGATACCTCTCATGGATAGGTGGGAAGATTATGATCATCTTGCCTTTGAAGAAAGATGCTATGAGTATGTCAAAGTTGAGTGTTATCAAAATAATAATATGGAAGAGCAAGTTGACAATGAAACAAACCAAAATCCACAACGACGGAAGCGTAAAAGGAAAGCTTGTAAGAAGCCTGCTCTCGGAAATAAAGTACAGCGAAATTATATCAATGGAAGACTGAACAATGTGGATAGGCATAACATTCAAGGAGCCACCAAAGTGGTGGGAGGCTATACTCAAGTGGACTCAGTGCTAGTTTTTGCTCCGTTTGACCGAAGTGCTTCACATTCTTTCATATCCGCCAACCTGGTAAAGACAATCGAACGGGTGAAGTGTCCGACGAGAAAGCCTTTGTTAGTTCAAACCCCAATGGGAGAAATACAGGCAGATCAGGTTTGCTCAAATATCAATCTTGTCATAGAGAAGGAAAACTTCACTGTAAACCGCATTGTGCTAGAGTCACTCAAAATTCCTTTGGTTCTTGGCAATGGATGGTTATGTGCACTCAAGGCAGTGATCTATGCTACCCAGTGGAAAATTTTCTTAACCGCACCATCAGGGAAAAGAATTGAGTATCAAGGTGGTCCACTTTTACCTGAGGAGGCATATCCATGCTAAGCTACCATGTCCTTGAGTTGTATAAGTCAAAAAGTTGGTAGTCAAGATGGATTTTAATCAGCTATGAATAATAGACATTTTATGGAAGTTTTGTTCACAAGTTGTAATCCCGAGACATAAGTGTTTACATTGGAATACAAGTTGTGAAGTTGAAATAGGTATCAAGATCTTGTTCTTGTTTTCTCTTTTGGAATCCGTGTCTCATCCGAATCTCGAGGACGAGATTCATTTAGGGGGGTAGATTTGTAACACCCAAAAAAATTTGCTCTTTTTAAAATAGGAGAATTTGATTTAATTGTGTATTTTTGTGCTCATGAAAATATAGGAAAAATAATATTTAAAAAAAAAATTATATAAGGCTTAACAACATTGTTGGTGCATTCATGGTGTTGCAATTGTTTTATTATTGTGTGTTGTTTTGAACTAAAACTAAACCGATTTAAAAATTCAATTTAAAATTGACTTTAAAAAAAAAATAGAATTTCTTCCTCTCTCTTGTGGCCAGGAGGAAAGCCCAGCAAGCCCACGCAGGTGCCCCTTCGTTTCTCACGCCTTGGAGCACGATTTGGTCATTGGAAATCCAACGCGTCCAATTCCGATTCTTTCGGATCGTATGCTGAGCCGCCCTATAAGAATCCGGAGACCCTGTGCATTCTCGTTTCTTCTTCTCCGCCGCTGCTAGCCTTAGCTTCGCCTTGTGCAGCCATGTTTGGACGTCCTGGAGTAGAGTACGTCTGCCGCCGCCACTGCTGACGCTGTCCTTTTTAGCACTGTTCGTGACCCATTGCTGAGTTCCACGTAGAGGTGAAGAAGCTGCACAATCGTTTTTTTCTTTTCCTTTTCTCTGTTGTTTTCCATTGTTCAGTCGCCGCAACTTTTGCCGTTGTTTGCTCCTCCGATCCGCCGGTGCCTTTAGCCTCTGCCGGTCTGCCAAGCAAGGGAAGCCGTCATCCATGCCAAGAAGCACCATGCCGTGGACGAGCTCTCCTATAGTTTCCATAAACTTTCCATCCAAACCCGAGTCATATAAGCCGTTCTCATCAAACGCCGATGAGCTCTTGGTCACCAGGCAATGGAGTCTCTCCATACGTGTGCTCTGCTCATTGCTAGCTTGATGATGTCATGGTGACCAAAAGATGACATCACAAGATTTTGTGGCCGTTTTTCTTTATTAAAAAATAAATCTAGAAATACATAGAAAATACACTAGTTTGTATAGGCCATATTTTATCCGTTTTAACTCCGATTTGACCCATTCAAATTGCGTTGGATTCGTAATAATAAGCTCTACATGACAGTCTCACTTTTTCACTAATTTGAAACTTTTTATTTTCGTGACCCTAATTAATTAATTACTTTTCTATATAAAATCTTGAAAAATTCATATCTTCTACGTTTTAGCTCCGATTTTCGTGAACTTTACGTCTGTGAGATCGTAGCACTGCGTAGAATCTTTTTATAAACTTTTCATATTGTTTTTGTATGATTGGTGTACTGTTCTAATTGTAGCTTTGTTTGCTTTGTGTATGTTTTCTTCAATTGTTTGTGTGATCGATGATCAAGATTAGACGATGAGCAATCCTTGGTGAACCAGAGTGCTTCAGTGACTAAGATCAGAGCCTTGGACAATTAGTAAGACCAGCAAGATCAGCAAGAGCATTTGGATCAAGGCAAGTATAGTAATTTGGATTTTATTTCTGTGACCATGATCCTGTGACTAGATTAATGTTAAGTAATAAATGATAAAAATGACTTTTTAGCAACTTGATGATTTGTCTGTACGTGATCACCCGGGACAACAATGCAACCATGAGGACTATAATGGCTCTGGCTTTAGTTAAGTATGAGTAACTTTTCTAGCTCGTTAGCGGTTACCAGTTGTGGCGCAATTGGGGAATAGCAGACCGTGGATTACTACAGCTGAATCACACGGATTGACTAATGAAACCAAGCGGCCCTAACTTGTTAGACAAACCTTTGAAAGACTTCATAGTGATCCCTGCCGACCTCCCTTGGAAGGGGGTTAAGAGATTAGCTACCTCGGGCGAAAGGGTAAATCATGACTCATGGGTAAAGATGTGCAACCTCTGCAGAGGGTTAAAAACTAGTATACTAGCCGAGCTCACGGTCAGGAGCGGCCTTGGGGACATCTACATTAAGGGTGATGATTCTTGTGTGTTAAATATGCTCATTGTTTATTCTTTAGTGCTTTACATTATTTATGTCACATTGATCATGAGATTGTGGGAGCTATACAATCTAGTTGCTATACTTGTGGAGTTCGACATGGACTCACCCTTGCTATTTCCCTCAAACCTCAGGAGAAGTTTAGGCTTGTGATCAACCAGTCAGTTGGATCCTGTAGAGTGAAGTTAATACACAAAGTTGGAGTTATCTTCCGTTGTTTGCTGCCTAAGGTTATCTCTTTTATACTAAGTACGTTATATACTTTTGCATTGTCTTTTGATATTACCCCTTATTTGTAGCTATATGTGAGATTTGATTTCTAAAACTCACATATGGTGCATATCTGGTTTTGTCCTTAAAATCGGGTATTACACTTATTTTCCCTACTAAGGCCCTTAAAAAAGTGAAATAGAAGAACTTGTTCTGGAATACAAAGTTTTGGGCCAGTGAGAGTAAGGTCAATAAAGTGGTCCCATGATTCGCCAAGAGATTCTTCTTCTAGCTGTCTAAAAGAAATAATCTCACACCAAAGTTCCGCCACTCTAGAGATTGGAAAATATTTTAAAATAAAACTATTATGTAACTCCTTCCAATCTCCATGAACACTCCCTACTTTGAGTTTATACCAATGTCTAGCTTTTCATATTAAAGAGAATGGAAAGAACTTCCATTTAAGGGTCTCATCGGACATGCCTTCTATGTGAAGGAGGTCACAGACTCGATAAAACTCTCTTAGGTGTGTGTATGGGTTTTCCTCACCTTCTCCTGAGAAAGGTTGTTTTTGAACAAATTCTATGTATTCGGGGTCTATCTCAAAACTAGATGCTATGATAGGTTTTGAAGATTTTGGTGGTTCGAGATGTGTGCCCGTAGGTCTATGAAATTGATAGATAGACATGTTTGCATTCATGATAGACTAGAAATCAAGGATTAGATAAGAAGAAAGAATAGCAGAGATGAGGAAAAGGATAAAAGGAAAAATATATTTTTTTATTATTTTTTTAGAAAATGATTAAGCTAGTTCGTAGTCAACTCAGCAACCGTCTTCCTGGCAACGGCGCCAAAAATGCTTGTTGACACTTGCGAACACCACTTGAATACTAGGTTGTCATCCCCAGCATGGCACTAGAGTGTACTATGGTATTTATACGCACACAGATAAATCCGCAAGCGCACGGATACCGTTATAGCTTTTACCCAGTTAAAGGTTTTATCGTATCCACAGGGAAACGGGAGAACCAACTACGCTCTAACTTAACCAAGATAAATAGATAAGTGTAAATAGGAAAGATGGTAGAATTGAATAAGAACAATATTAAAGGTAAGATAACAATGGGTGATAATATGGGAATAGAGAGTAGAGCAATCTAGTATATGGGTGATGGTAGCAGAATAGAGAGGATAACTATGGTTTCTCTACTTCAAAGGGGTATGTCTATGTCTGGGACGAACCATGCGATAAGAATATACCACAAAGGATGCTTATCCATAGGCCGATAAACCCTACCCGTCCTGCTAACAGGAGGTGGACTACAGGGGACCAACGTAACTGTCACCTACGTGGCTTACCACACGATCTAGCTAGACAGGGGATATCCACAAGTAATCTAGGTCTAAGCACCTCGCTTACACCTATACTACAACTCTAACCTATAAGGTCCTATAGATTAGAAGTACTCAAAAGAGTTGTGAACCAGAACATACATGATTAGTAATTGCATAATGAATTAGAAGTAGATTACCAGAGTCATCCCATGAGCAAGCTTGATTAGAGCTTGATCATGGGGAAGTACAACTGGAGGAAGAACCGACAGGCCGGCCTCTCCTCCAATCCTCCCCCGCTCTCCATCTCGCTACTATCTAGATCTACTCTAGTTTAGAGATGAGAGGAGAGCTCTCATCTCCAAATCCTAGCTTTTGCTCTGTCTAATAATAATGAATAGGGATCAAGGGGTGCCTTCTCCAAGGGCCAGAGGGTCTGCTTATATAGTCCTCTCAAGTGAATCTGGCCATCGGATCAAACCGACATTGATTGAACGGTTATTCTTGATCCTTTAGGTCGGTGGAGCATAATCCCCGAAGAGAGTCCTGATTGGACTTTGTAGCTGGGTGGGCGCCCAAGGGGGGAGGGCGGGCGCCCTAACCCCGAGCCCGCTCGGCTTCCCGTTCGTTCCCATGGGTTCTGGAGTCTTCTAGATGATAGAAAATTGCGCGGCATGTTAATATCTCTATGTAAACCCGACGTGTGGGCCTTTCCTCCATATTTCCTGATAACCCCCTACAGAAATAGACAAACACCAAAACTCGTGGAATTTTGTCACATAAAACCCTAAGTCTGGGTGCTGGTTGCATTTGGATCCTGTTCTTTATTTATTTGATAGTTAAATTTGACACTTAAGGACCGTCAACAGTGACCTCTTGACCTCTTTTGCTTAGGCTTTTAAAAAGTGCTTCACAAAATGTTTGCATGTCAAAATTCTCTAAACCAAAGTTGTAGCAAATTTTGTAAGGAACTAAAATTGTTTTAGGGCCATCTCATGAAAAAATGATCACAACATGCTCAAAAAGGGCTCACAAGTCGATTTGGGTGTTGTTTGGACACTTAGAAAATTTTCTAAGTCTTCTACTCGACATAGTTTGCTCGAAGGAACTTTGGAGCTTTGCATCTTTTCATCTAGGCTGATTTGGCTCTTGCTCCAATTGACAAAGTTATAGATCTCGTTTAGTTACTCAAGTTTGTCAACTGCACCATCTCCTAATTCGCAATGATTTCGGAGTCAATCATCGTTGAAATAGCTATGTGAGTCGGTGTTCGAAGCCCTGATGGCATTCTTTAGGCACGCGTGTTGGCCGACCGTAGCAGACTCCGGCTGCCATCTGGCCACCGTACGCTGTCATTGGCCCCACCGGTCATGTCGTTTGTGCCTTCATGGCTACCACGCCACCCCACACTCGCCCAGCACCTCTCCCAGTCGCTCTGCTCTCTCTCTCTCTCACGCGCTCCCTGACGGTAGCGACGCCATCGCCATTGACGCCGAGCGTCTCATGAGCTCCACGCGCCCTCATCTTCACGCCGTGCCTCCTCTCCGAGCGTTAGCGAGTCCGCCACGAGCTCCTTCATCTTCTCCATCTCTCGGTTGCTCAAGATCGACCCAAGGTAACCTACATTTCTCGAGTTCGCCGTTGTCAAATTCACGGCCGCCGCGACCCCTACTCCGGCAAACCTCGGCGCTCCCCTATCCTTACCCTCTTCCTTCTTTCCAAGTCGCATTAGGGCTTACTTAGGTCCGCGTCTTACCCTACGTCACATCCTATAGCTAATGGTGACGCCACCGAGCGGAAACACGACCACCGTGCCACCGCGCTCACCGCCGGCGACCACCCCGCACGTCGGTAGGCTCACCGGAGCCCATAGAGTTAGGCCTTTCCACCTAGGAAGCTCCGCGCTAACTCGCTAATGTTGTAGCTGCCTCATTCTGATGCTCTACCAACCAGAGACGGTCGGTGTAAGCCGGGATAGCCCCGCTGTGCTGCCATGACCGATGGTGACCTTGCTCTGTTACTCCAGCTCTCGCACCACCTGCTTCTATCGACGCGGAAGGACTCAGGGAACACCCTGGTGCCCTTGGATCCACCGGAAAAGCTCACCGTCAGCGATCGTTTGCCGGCGAGCGTGTCCTCTGGCTTCTGTGTCACTGACACGCGGACCCCGCTGTCAGCGACCCCGTTTCCCTCCTTCCCATTTATTCAAATTTCTAGATTTTGCTCAATCTTGCAAAATTCATATCTCCTGTTTCTGAGCTCCAAAATGTGTGAAACTAATTTTGTGATCTTCTCTGAGACGGATAGTTTTTATTAAAATTATAAAATGTGCCATGTTTTCTGTGAAAAATAATTATTATGAATTAATCTTGATTAGTCAAAGTAAATTCATACCTTTCTGTGTAAGGCTCCAAATGTGATGAAAATTTTATGGAAGGCTTTGTATGTTAGTAGTATGCTCTGGTAATTATTTTATAATTTTTGGATGTTGTATGACTGGTATGTAATTTATACTTGCTTGATTGCTTAAATCCTTGTATAAATCACTATAAATAATGCATGCTTGTGCTGGTGTTCTACTTTGGCATGGTTGGTGTTCATGATAGTAGAATCATAAAGATAATCTGAAATCTGTTGTTTGACACTGTTTAACCTAAGTTTCCAAATTTATGGTTAAAAGCACCTTGTCAAATGATAATTATATATCTAAAGTTCAGCATATGCAATTGCCCTGAAACTTTTATGGTGATGAGTAGGTGCCATGCATATGCTTCTGTAATTGTTGTTGAGTTTTCTGAGTACTTATGCATATGTTCCTTAATTATCCTCTTTTATGGAAATATATTAATAAATGCTATATAAATAATGGTTTGGTAAGTAACATATGGTTTTCTGTTAATCTTGTATCATATGTCTTCTGGTGAGTCACTTGGTTGACTCTAAATATACTTTTCCATGTTAGTAAATAATTAATTTAAGGTTAATTAACCTTTCTGGACATCAAAGGAGTAATCTGGTAATTGCTTGATGCTAAGCATGTTTTCTGGGGAACATGTCTATACAAAAGTTGTTGTAAACTTTATGCTCTATCTGTGGTTAAATTTTGGTAGCATTTGGCCAAGTGGCTTAAAAGTTATAGCTGTTCTAAGTCAGGTTCCAGAAGAGGGTGTTCTCTGTTTGTCTCGAACAGAACCTGGAACTTTTTTTATTTGACCTGTTTAACTTGTGAATCATGCTTACGTGTCTAAAGATGAAATGTAGATAATTTTATAAGCTTTTCATAATGTCTTAATTCATGTTTGTAGGATCTGTACATCTCTAGTTATGGTCTGTTCTCTGTGCTGCCTTACTGAGTATAAAGTGATGTTGGTTGGTGTAGCTAGTGTTTATCTTTGTTAAGTCTTGTGGTGTTCTTAGGTAACCTTGTTGAGGAGTTTACTCTGTAAATGAGTGTCTAGTGAGGGTCTATGATAGTAATCATGTGATGCATCCATCATTCCCTTGTATGTACACATCCTTTACTCAGTGCACGTACATGCAATAGGTGCATCGAAAGTCGGAGCTTAGTACGAGATCGAGAGGGTGAACCCGGAAGACCAGGAGAACACCCAGGACCCGGAGGCCCAGCCAGTAGGACCCAAGGAGCATGAAGAAGAAGTCAAGTGTCCGAGTCACGAGCCCACATCGTTCGTGATAGGCAAGCCCCGGAGCATTATAAGTCTCCTATTTATTTTACCAAGCATGAGTAAATATGTTAATATCTATTGCTGCATTACGTATAGAAGTTGTATTAAACCCTTGCTGCATTATATCTTTCCTTGTCTAGATATCTTAACTTACCCTGGTATAGAGTCAGGATCGAGTAGTAGCTAAGGCATGCTTAAACCGGTAGAAGCTGGGTGATGTCCTGACACCTACGAGCTATAGGGTCTGATAATACATCACGATTGGCTATATTTGCTATCATGGAAAAGAACCTAGCTAAAATGACTTAGGCCAGGCGGAGTTTTGCAAGGTGGTAGTAACTCCATCTATGGCAGCTAAGGACCGATCGTTGTATGTCCTCTTGTCATGTTGAACGCATGCCTGACACTTAGTTGGCCGGATAACTCGTTCCGACCATGAAGCCTAGTAGTATGACTCAGGCTGAGGCCGGAAGACCGGCAAGTATAAAGTGCGCACTACCGGAGGAAGTGTGATGTGCGGCGGGGCATTGGCGTAAGACCAAGGGTGTAACACTCCTAGTGTTAGCTTGCATGTTAACCATGAGCATTGCATTAGCATAAGCATCATCATGATCACTCATGAGCATCATACCATGATCACATGCCATTTGCTTTATGCACTACATGATTAAATTGCATGTGTGACTTGAATTGGGTGACTATAAGGGGTAGCCAATGCAAACAATTGTACATTGTCTTCCAAAATACCTCAATCATGTTTAGAATATCATTTGGAACAATGTTCATGTTGAAGGTTTTGGCCAAAAATGCCCCTAAGTCATGGTTAACCCTAGAATGACCTTTTTGACCCTCCTAGACCTCTTTTCAAAGTTGTTTTATGAAACTGGTGTTAGAATCTTGCATGTCTTTGACACCTGAAACAAAGTTGTAGAGCATTTCATAAGCTACAAAAGTTATGTAGATGACTTTTTATGAAAAAGCTTAGAACACATCCAAAAATTGCTCACAAGCCAAAAATCAGGGCTGATTTCACACTTAGCCGAATTTGGCTAAGTGTTGGATCACGCAGTTTCGACCAAGGGTGATTGGGATTCTTGTAGTTTGAAATTCAGACTGAGTTAGACCTTGATCTTGTAATCAAAGTTGTAGAACTCGTGTAGCTCTGTCCAGAGGATCAAATCCCAGCCAAAACCATCGATTGAGCTGAGAGTAAAACGTTGACAAAGTTCGAGTTTCAGTCACTGTTGGCGACGACTGAATCGCGTGATTCAGTTTCGTCAGAAACCGTCCGCCACCGCGTGTCCGGCCAGGTGTCGGCCGTACGCCATCGACGACCCCGCCTGTCAGCTCCCACGGCGTCCCTAAGTTGACACGCACCGAGTGGACGCCTCAGACACGCTCTCCACTCGCTCAGCGCTGCACATTTCGCTTCGTCGTCGCCTCAGGAAGCTCCGCCGCGCTTCGGCGAGCTCCTCCGGTCGTTCCACCGCGTCTCCGGCCAAGCCACTCCGCCCAGAGCTCCGCCTTGACGTCCTCTACCTCGACGTCCACTCCATTCCCTTAGCCGAGCACCGGTGAGGTCACATTGTCATCTCCGTCGCGAGCTCCACCTCGCCGGAGTTCACAGAGATCACCGGCAACGTGGCCAGACCTCTCTGGTTCACATCTGGCCGTGATTCTTCTTCCTATAGCTTCGCCTTGAGCCGCTCTTGCTCGTCCGCAACCTCTACTGCGTCGCCATTGCCTGGATCCGCCGGCGTATCGCCGCGCAGTGCCGCCGCTTCGCCATTCCCGTCGGCGAGCACCCTAGAGTCCAGTAGAGCGCGCGTAAAGTAGGTCAACAGAGTCGCCTTGAGGAGAGGAACACGTAGGTGCCCTTGGATCCGGCCGAGACCTCGTCGTCGTTGAGCTTCGCCGGCGACGAGCATCTCCCCTGCCTCTGTCTCACTGACACGCGGGTCCCGGATGTCAGCCTCTCTGTGTCACCCTCTCTGGTTCACTATTGTGCAGAGCTAAAGCTGTTTTTGTAAAATTCATATATGGCGTTTTAGAGATCCAAATGTGGTGCTTCCAATTTTGCTAGGTTCCAGCTTAATCCTAGTTTTTAATAAAATATGAAACATGCTATGTTTTTGCAGAAATAAATAGATATAAATTAATCTTGGATTTTTAGTGGGTAATTTTATCTTGAGATCTATTGATCTGCTGGCCATGCAAATTTAGGGAGTTGTTACTTATGTTATGAATAGGCTCTGATAATTGTTTCATGATTTTTGGAAGCCTAGTTAAGAAGTTAAAAATAAATATTGCTTAAATAGGAGTTTCTTGTGATATTTTTAGTAATTAAGTTATAACTCCTTTTGTGATGAAACTTGCTGAGTGTTGCACTTATGTGTGGGCAAAGATAGGAAAAATCTGAAATCTGTTGTTTGACACTTTTTGATAGGGTTTCACATTTATGCCTTGCATGCCTTTACTAGCTTGTTATTTTTATACCTCACAATGTGTATGTGCAAATGATCTGAAAATTTTACAGTGATCTTATGTTAGCATAATTAGCTTGCTGTAATTTTCTTAGGATTTTTGGAACACTTGAAGTATATGTTCATTAAATCATCTTAATAATTAAATAAATAGAAAAGGTGATGATAGAAATAGTTTTAGACCTTGCCATGGTGTTTTCTGGTGTTCCTTAGATATGTTATATCTGTTGGTGCAATTGGTTTATCCCTGTGGTACATTCTCAATATATGCAAAATATTATTTTAGCTATTATTGCCTTTCCTAGAGCATTTCTGTACAGCTGATAGCAAATGATTAAGAACTACTTGAAGATTGTGTTTTCTGGGAAACTTGTCTACAACAAACTTGTAGCTAACTTACTGATCCTTTTCGTGTCCAAATTTCATGACAATTGGTTGAGTAATTTAAAAGTTATGCATATTTCAAGTAGCTGCTGCAAAGTGCTTGCTCTCTGGAATTTCCAGAGCAGCCAGCCAACTTTGTATGTTTTAGCATATTTCGGTTGGGAATCATACTGAGATGTCTAAAAGTAAATTGTAGACAATTTGTTAAGGTTTCCAGAAAGTGCTTACTTGCTTAATTTTGTTAAGTGATACTCGAGTTATAGCTGAAACTTGTGACTGGTTGGTTTGCCTACTAAACCAGTGACTGGGTAAGAGTAGCTAGGACTTGTTTAACTTGTCTATTTAGTCTCTCTACCACAAAAGAAGTATGCATTTACTTGTTATTCCATGACTCACTTATTCTTAGAAGTTTATGCTCATGTTATACCTTGTTTATGTCCCTTTGGCTCTTCATCATGACATCATGCATCATATGTGCATTCTCTATATTCATCTCCTTGTCATGCATACATAGGTGTACCCAAGGGAGTAACGGTGCTGGAGTTCGAGCTGCTGGAGCCGGAAGGACAGCAAGGGGAACTACCTCAAGGAGTTGAGGAGGAGGAGGACTTGCCGGAGTGCCCCGACCATCGTCCCTCTACTTACGTCGAAGGCAAGCCCCGGAGCATTATAAGCCTCCTACTATTTTATTATCACAATCAGCTATCAAATGACTATGGTTATATATTATTGCATTAAGTGGTAGGCGTTGATATGACACCCTTGCTGCATAATGACTACCTTGTCCACCTTAAACATTACCGAAGTAGGTCCAGGATCGAAGTGATGCTTAGCCATGCTTAGCTCGGTAGAAGCCGGGTGATTTCCTGTCACCTGCAAGAGTTAGGTGGATGATGATCACGGTTGGCTATAATTGCTATCGTGGAGATAACCAGGTGTTAAAAATGAACTTGAGACTGGGCGGGATGACGATAGTGCAGCAACAAGGCATGGAGGTCTTGGGTGTGAATCTATCCCCGTCTGGGTCGTTTAAGGACCGAATCGCTGTACGTCCCCGTGTCATGTTGAACGCATGCCTATCACTTAGTTGGCCGGATAAGTCATTCCGACCGCGAAGCCTACGAGTGCAACTCAGGCCGGATACCCCGTTCTGTATGAGTGCGCATCCCGGTTGGTAGCAAGGATGTGCGGGGAGTCAATGGCGTAAGACCGAGGTGTCAGGTTAGAGTCCTGACCCTGGCAGATTGGCGGTCCCTAGGGGTGCGGCGCTGGACGGACCCGCGAATTGGTCCGGAGTTGTGCTAAAGGTGATCCGAGCTGCCGTCATGAAGTATGCTTGGGTGTGTGTTAGGAATACCCCTCCAGCTGGATAGGAATCGATTCGAATCGCCGTCTCTCTCGGATAGTGAGAACTTGACTTGGGCAGCGGCAACGTAGAACTCACTAAGCAAACATAGTGGTTATGATGAGAATGTTGATAGCAAAGTGATAATCCTGATATGGTTATTATTGAATTGATTAATTACTCAAGTGTATGCTTAGCACAGGTGCTAATCTAGTGGATAGCTGCTAAGTAATGAACTTGCTGCTGAAATATGAATAAATGAATTACTTATAACAAAGGCTTTTATGCAAAAAGTGAGTCAAACCAGTCCACTAAGATCAGCCTTGCATACTCCTTGGTGTCACTTTATTTCTGGTTTATGACGGGTAAGTCTAGCTGAGTACATTCTCGTACTCAGGGTTTTTATTTACCCCTGTTGCAGATGATGTCGTCTATCACGGCTATTGTGCTAACTGTCATCACCCAGCTGCGGATGATGAATAGATCATGGCCGTGATCACTCTTCTACCTTCAGTTATGCTTTTGTGGGGATTGACCATGGAACTGGCATGTATTAAGAACTGAGTTGGAGTTGTTTCAAAACTACTTTGTCTTCCGCTACTGCTATGGTTTGTAATAACCTTTTCAAACTCTGATGTGATGTAAAACTGTGTTCTGTGTTGAATGTTGTAATCTGTGATGGTGATGCTTGATCATGTACGATCTTGGTTGTATGTTGGTTGGATCGAGGTCTGTTGAGATTTCGTCGGACTACCGGGTTTATATGGGTTCAAGTCCATTGGCTTGACTGCCTCAGTGGTCGCTAATTCACTTGAATTCTTATAAATTGGACGGTTCTGTTACAGCTAGTATCAGAGCAAGGATTAAGTATAACCATCATAGATGTATTTGAAAACAAATGAATTTGGTTTTCTCAAACTAATTTGGCAAATTAGGTTATAAATAGGGTTGTTTTAAAAAGGTTTTGATAACTTATACCATGCCAGTGGTCATGCCCTTTATGCCCACATAAGGACTTCTAGGTGGCTTATTATTACTAACATGGGGGTTTTCCTTTCGTCCTCCATATGGCGTGCAATTATATGGATACCGCTTACGTAAGTGGTAATGAATGGATCACATACCGCTACGCCATGGTAAGCATTGTTTGTTTTCTTTCGTCGTCCATACGGTGTGAAATTGTATGGATGCCACTTGCTTGAGTGGTAATGTATGGATCTGTATGCCTCTACGCTACGGTAAGTGTGAGCTGTGAGGGCATGACCGTCCAACCGTCGGTCTAGGGGAGTGTTAGCTGTGGTTACTAGAATATTTACATGTTTCACACATGTATATATGAAGGTACTTAATTGTGGGTAGTAAGTGCAGCCATGTGTACATATTTGATGTATATGTGGGTGTACCCCAAATGGGTAGTGTGCTACGGTATATGTTCGGGAATATATACCGGAGTACCTAGCTTGATTGATTGTTGTTTGGATCTACATTTTTGCACTTATACTACTGTGGGGCTGGGCTGAAATGAAATCTTCTACAGGTACACTAACAACGAAACGTGTAGACCGAGTAGTTGCGTATAAAGAGTGCACATATGTATGCCACCGACTATACCGTTAGAAGTTTCTTCTAAGTTTGGAAAGGACGTATGGAACGTGCATGCATCATGAATCATTCATACATTCTTCATGCAATACTTGGGTATTAAATTCTGAAAATACGATTCTTTATCTCTCCTTGTAATTAATCTCCCTTACTCAAATGTGGTCTTTCTACAGATGGCAGCCCCACACGCGAGTGAGACTTTCCTGGACATGTTTGGCACTCCTACTTTGTTGTAGAGGGTGCTAAGTTCAGTTGGATATGAGGAACCACCTAAGTACACTTGGACCGAGGCTGAGCATGCAGGGGCCTTACCTTGGGTAGATGTCCAAATTACAGTTCCCCCTTGTCCAAATAACCCACAGTGGCTAGGTTGGTTAGTTGACTGTGATGGCCAAACTCCTTGGGAGGGTGCCCAAGTAGCAGCCCTGGAGGTTTTGCTAGAGATTTGCCAAGAGCATGGTGATGAGCTTGTGAATGGCCCAGCGGGATCCGTTCCCAGAGTGAGTGTGACTGACACATTTGTGTCCCAGGTTGGGAATGAGTCTTTAGAGATGAGAGAAACCTTGCTAGGATATAGTTCTAGCCCTGCCATGAGTGCCATGCTAGCGGTACTTAAGCTGTACTATGTACGCCAGGACACCAACATAGATGCCATGCTAGCGCTTCAACAAGCACAAGTTGCGCAGCGCAAACTGCGCAAGCGTGTGCGCAAGCACCGCAAGGCTTTTATGGACGCACAAGCTGAAATCCAAAACTATCACACCGCCTTGCAAGCCCGCCGCAACCAAGTTGAGAATGCAGTTAGAGAGCGCAATGAGGCACAAGCCCGCATGATGCAAATGACTAGAGAGAGAGATGAGGCTATGCGCTTGGCTGAAAATAGAGAAGCTGCTAGAGTTAGAGCCTTGTTCCATGCTGAAATGAGAGAGGAAGAACTGATTACTAGGATTGCTGAGCTGCAGTTGGATGTCCATCGTTTAAATAACATTATAAATCCTATCCCACAACCAGCCCCTTTTAATAATGAAGAAGCTCCTAGTGAGGAAGATCAGCACGATGGCATCATTTATAATGGAGAGTCTGATGAAGATATGTAGCCTAGCAATAATTCTATGATCATGTGTCAATTTCCATCTCTTTATGTAATGGACATGTAATCTGAATTTTAGTTGAAGACTCTATGTATTTGGCCATGGTGCCCCTCCTGTAAAACTTAAGTGTGGCAATGACTCTATGTAACCTTATGCACAATGTCGTTAATCCTTGAGAAATTGTGGTTGTGAATGAACGCGAGAATAACCAAGTATCATGGAAGATATTCTCTTATTGTACATGGATTATTGTGCCTTAATTTCTGTGAATTTACTTCATTAAATTCCGTATGGCAGCAATTGAAGTTCATGACAATTATATCCATTGCCTGAAACAATCGCTTGGTATGCCTTGTGCAGATGGCTCGCAATACTCGCTCCGGTCACAACGAGGTGCCGCCACCACCACCTCCTCCCCCGCCTACGCCTACTGAGCTATTGGCAGCTCTTGTTGAGGACCAGCGTATGCTCAATGAGGCCATGCAAACTATGGCGCAACAGAACCGGGGTGGTCGCCATGCTCGCCAAGGCGGAGAGGCAAATCAGTATAGCAGTTTCAAGGATTTCTAGGACACCAAGCCGCCGCTGTTCAAGGAGGCTATTGAACCTCTAGAAGCTGATGAGTGGCTTAACACTCTTGAACAGAAATTCCGTTTGCTAAGGTTAACCGAAGAGCTAAAGGCGGAATATGCAGCCCACCAGTTGGAGGGCAAAGCAGGTGTTTGGTGGAGTCATTACAGGACTAGCTTGCCCGCCAATGCTGTTGTAACCTGGGACCAGTTCCAAACTGCTTTCAGGAACACTTATATCCCACAAGGCTTAATGACTATCAAGCACACTGAGTTCATGAATCTGACGCAAGGCACTAAAAGCTTGACTGAGTATCTTCATGCTTTTAACAATTTGTCTCGCTATGCTCCTGAGATGGTTGACACCGAAGTCAAGAAGCTCGCTAGTTTCAAGAGAGGGTTGGGACCCAAGTTGTCCAAGAACATGGCTGGTAACAAGAGTACCACCTTTAATGAGTTTGTGAGTGACGCATTGACTCAAGAGAACTCCAATGCTGTGTATGCCGCGTCCAAAAACCGCAAGAGGGCCTATGAGGCAGGTGCTTCACAATCCAAGGCTCCAGTGACAAGTAAACCGGCCTATCGCCCACCCAATGCTATGACAAGGTACAGGCCGCCGCAGAAAAAGTCAAATGTGAAGACGGGAGTGCGCAAGTCCTTCACCGTTGCTCTCCCAAGAGGTGCCACAGGTCAAGGAAGTCCCAAGACTCCTCCTGATAACCGTCCCTGTTTCAATTGCAAGCAAGTTGGTCACTGGGCGAGGGATTTCCCTTATCCTAAGAGGAATGCTGCAGCTGGAGGCAATAACCGTATGGGCCGAGTATACTATACCACCATAGAAGAAATTCCTGAAGGTGAAGTAGTCACGGCTGGTATGTTCCTTGTAAATCAACACCCTGCAGTTGTCTTGTTTGATTCTGGAGCTTCACATTCATTTATGAGTCAAGCATTCGCATCTAAGCATGGGCAACATGTCATCAACCTTGATAGTGGCAAGTTTTGGATTAGTGCTGCTGGTAATCAAATTGCTACAAACCAAGTAGTGAGGGATGTACAAATTACCATAGAAGGGCGTAATTATTCAGCAAATCTTGTGATTTTACCGGGCTTGGGAATAGATGTTATCCTAGGAATGAAATGGATGAGTGATCATGGAGTGTTAATAGACACTTCAACTAGGGTCATCATGTTGAGGGAGCCTGATAGTAAGAAAGCTTTCTTAGTTCAACTCCCTAGAAGCAATGACATCCGTCACGCGGCCAATGCTATTCGACCACTCACTATAGCAGAAATTCCGGTAGTGTGTGAGTTTCCGGATGTTTTTCCAGAGGACCTGCCCGGGTTGCCGCCGGACAGAGACATTGAATTTAAAATTGATCTAATTCCGGGTACCGCACCTATCTCTAGAAGGCCATATCGAATGCCACCCAACGAGTTGGCAGAGTTGAAAAAGCAATTGCAAGAACTGCTTGAGAAAGGTCTTATTCGGCCTAGTTCTTCTCCATGGGGTTGTCCGGCTCTCTTTGTCAAGAAGAAGGACAAGTCTCTGCGTATGTGTGTAGACTATCGTCCGCTCAACGGTGTGACTATTAAAAACAAGTACCCATTGCCTCGCATTGATATCCTGTTTGATCAATTAGCCAAGGCTAAAGTATTCTCCAAGATTGATCTGAGATCTGGGTATCATCAAATCAAGATCTGACCTGAAGACATTCCTAAAACAGCTTTCTCTACCAGGTATGGGTTGTATGAGTATTTAGTCATGTCCTTTGGTCTGACTAATGCCCCTGCTCATTTCATGTACCTGATGAATTCGGTGTTCATGCCCGAACTGGATAAGTTTGTGGTGGTGTTCATCGATGATATATTGGTATACTCTGAAAATGCACAAGAACATGAGGAGCACCATCGGATTGTACTCACTAGATTGCGAGAACACCAGCTTTATGCCAAGTTCAGCAAATGTGAGTTTTGGCTGACGAAGGTGCCTTTCCTAGGCCATATTTTATCCGAAGAGGGTATTTCTGTTGACCCGTCAAAGGTGTAGGAGGTTCTAGACTGGAAGGCCCCGACTTCAGTGCACGAAGTCTGGAGTTTTCTCGGTCTAGCGGGTGATTATCGGCGCTTCATTCCAGACTTTTCCAAGATAGCTAAACCTATGACCAAGCTACTACAAAAAGATGTGAAGTTTGTGTGGTCCGAAGAGTGTGAAATTGCTTTCACCACTTTACGCCATTTGCTGACCCCCGCTCCCGTTCTGGTACAGCCTGACATTGAAAAGCCATTTGATGTCTTTTGTGATGCATCTGGCACTGGCCTAGGTTGTGTGCTTATGCAAGAAGGCCGAGTTATTGCCTATGCTTCTCGGCAACTGTGGAAACACGAAGCCAACTACCCTACTCATGATCTAGAGTTAGCAGCAGTTGTACATGCATTGAAACTCTGGAGACACTATCTGTTGGGTAATCTTTGTCACATTTACACTGACCATAAGAGCCTCAAATATATATTCCCTCAGCCCGAATTGAACATGAGACAGAGGAGATGGTTGGAGTTGATAAAAGACTACAATCTAGAAGTACACTATCATCCCGGCAAGGCCAATGTTGTAGCTGATGCTCTCAGTCGGAAACAACATGTTAGACCTCTCTTAGAGGAAGGCTTCAATTTATTGCATCCTGCGGTCCTGCACAACATTATAGTCAGTTGCTCATTAGAGAGTCAAATCATAGAGCTCCAAAAGTCTGATCCTGGTATTTTTCATATCAAGAGAAAGATGCAAGAGCAAGACACCAAGCATTTCAGGGTAGATGAGAAAGGTGTACTGTGGTTTGACGATCGACTAGTTGTACCTAAAGACCGTGACCTACGAAACAAAATCCTAGACGAAGCTCACTCTTCCAAATTGTCCATTCATCCGGGGAGTAGCAAAATGTACCAAGACTTGAGACCTCGTTTCTGGTGGACCAAAATGAAGAAGGAGATAGCAGCTTATGTTGCTAGGTGTGATACTTGCTGCAGGGTAAAGGCAGTTCACCTCAAACCTGCAAGTTTATTGCAACCTTTGTCGATTCCAGGTTGGAAGTGGGAAGAAATCAGCATGAATTTCATTGTGGGACTCCCCCTTACTCAAAAAGGACACAACTCTATATGGGTGATTGTTGACCGTTTGACCAAGTCAGCTCATTTTATTCCTGTACACTCTACATACCGGCCATCCGACTATGCTGAGTTGTACTTCTCTCAGATAATTAAACTGCACGGAGTGCCTCGCACTATTATCTCTGATAGAGGTCATCAGTTCACCGCTCGCTTTTGGGAGCATCTGCATTCACTCCTTGGCACAAAATTGGTTCGCAGTTCAGCCTATCATCCTCAAACCTCCGGTCAAACTGAGCGTGTGAATCAAATTTTAGAGGATATGTTGAGGGCTTGTGTTATATCTTCCAAGGGTGCATGGGAGAAATGGCTACCGTTAGCTGAATTCTCTTACAATAATAGTTATCAAGAAAGCATCCAAATGGCCCCTTTCGAAGCTTTGTATGGCCGCAAATGTAGAACTCCTCTAAACTGGGTCGAACCAGGTGAAAGGAGGTACTACGGGATTGACTTTGTCAAGGAAGCCGAGAAACAAGTTCTCACTATTCAGCAACATATGAGAGCCGCCCAGGCTAGGCAGAAAAGCTATGCTGACCGAAGAAGAAAGCCAATTGAATTCGAAATAGGTGACTTTGTGTACATAAAAGTATCGCCCATGAAAGGAGTAAATCGCTTCGGCGTTAAAAGAAAGCTTGCCCCTAGGTATGTGGGTCCCTACCGAATCATTGAGAAGAGCGGCAAGGTAGCTTACAAAGTACAACTACCTCCCGAAATGAGAGCTATTTTCCCTGTATTCCACGTGTCTCAACTCAAGAAGTGTCTTCGTGTGCCCGAAGAGAGAGTTGAAACAAGAGATATCAAGTTGCAGTCAGACCTATCTTATGAGGAATAGCCTGTACAAGTTCTTGATGTTAAAGAACGGGTTACTCGTGGGAAGGTAATCAAACTTTTTAGAGTATTGTGGAACCGTCAAAATGAGAGAGATGCCACTTGGGAAAGGGAAGACTATTTACAAGTAACTTATCCCACATTCTACGAAAAATGGTACGTCTTTCAAATCTCGGGACGAGATTTTTGTAAGGGGGGAGGGCTGTAACACTCCTAGTGTTAGCTTGCATGTTAACCATAAGCATTGCATTAGCATAAGCATCATCATGATCACTCATGAGCATCATACCATGATCACATGCCACTTGCTTTATGCACTACATGATTAAATTGCTTGTGTGACTTGAATTGGGTGACTATAAGGGGTAGCCAATGCAAAAAATTGTACATTGTCTTCCAAAATACCTCAATCATGTTTAGAATATCATTTGGAACAATGTTCATGTTGAAGGTTTTGGCCAAAAATGCCCCTAAGTCATGGTTAACCCTAGAATGACCTTTTTGACCCTCCTAGACCTCTTTTCAAAGATGTTTTATGAAACTGGTGTTAGATATCTTGCATGTCTTTGACACCTGAAACAAAGTTGTAGAGAATTTCATAAGCTACAAAAGTTATGTAGATGACTTTTTATGAAAAAGCATAGAACACATCCAAAAATTGCTTAAAAGCCAAAAATTAGGGCTGATTTCACACTTAGCCGAATTTGGCTAAGTGTTGGTTCACGCAGTTTCGACCAAGGGTGATTGGGAGCCTTGTAGTTTGAAATCCAGACCGAGTTAGACCTTGATCTTGTAACAAAAGTTGTAGAACTCGTGTAGCTCTGTCCAGAGGATCAAATCCCAGCCAAAACCATCGATTGAGCTGAGAGTAAAACGTTGACAAAGTTCGAGTTTCAGTCACTGTTGGCGACGACTGAATCGCGTGATTCAGTTTCGTCAGAAACCGTCCGCCGCCGCGTGTCTGGCCAGGTGTCGGCCGTACGCCGTCGACGACCCCGCCTGTCAGCTTCCACGGCATCCCTAAGTCACCACGCACCGAGTGGACGCCTCAGACGCGCTCTCCACTCGCTCAGCGCTGCACATTTCGCTCCGCCATCGCCTCAGGAAGCTCCGCCGCGCTTCGGCGAGCTCCTCCGGTCGTTCCACCGCGTCTCCGGCCAAGCCACTCCGCCCAGAGCTCCGCCTTGACGTCCTCTACCTCGACGTCCACTCCATTCCCTTAGCCGAGCACCGGTGAGGTCACATTGTCATCTCCGTCGCGAGCTCCACCTCGCCGGAGTTCACAGAGATCACCGGCAACGTGGCCAGACCTCTCTGGTTCACCTCTGGCCGTGATTCTTCTTCCTATAGCTTCGCCTTGAGCCGCTCTTGCTCGTCCGCAACCTCTACTGCGTCGCCATTGCCTGGATCCGCCGGCGTATCGCCGCGCAGCGCCGCCGCTCTGCCATTCCCGTCGGCGAGCACCCTAGAGTCCAGTAGAGCGCGCGTAAAGTAGGTCAACAGAGTCGCCTTGAGGAGAGGAACACGTAGGTGCCCTTGGATCCGGCCGATCTCCCCTGCCTCTGTCTCACTGACACGCGGGTCCCGGATGTCAGCCTCTCTGTGTCAGCCTCTCTGGTTCACTATTGTGCAGAGCCAAAGCTGTTTTTGTAAAATTCATATCTAGAGTTTTAGAGATCCAAATGTGGTGCTTCCAATTTTGCTAGGTTCCAGCTTAAGCCTAGTTTTTAATAAAAATATGAAACTTGCTATGTTTTTGCAGAAATAAATAGATATAAATTAATCTTGGATTTTCAGTGGGTAATTTTATCTTGAGATCTATTGATCTGCTGGCCATGCAAATTTAGGGAGTTGTTACTTATGTTATGAATAGGCTCTGATAATTGTTTCATGATTTTTGGAAGCCTAGTTAAGAAGTTAAAAATAAATCTTGCTTAAATAGGAGTTTCTTGTGATATTTTTAGTAATTAAGTTATAACTCCTTTTGTGATGAAACTTGCTGAGTGTTGCACTTATCTGTGGGCAAAGCTAGGAAAAATCTGAAATCTGTTGTTTGACACTTTTTGATAGGGTTTCACATTTATGCCTTGCATGCCTTTACTAGCTTGTTATTTTTATACCTCACAATGTGTATGTGCAAATGTTCTGAAAATTTTACAGTGATCTTATGTTAGCATAAGTAGCTTGCTGTAATTGTCTTAGGATTTTTGGAACACATGAAGTATATGTTCATTAAATCACCTTAATAATTAAATAAATAGAAAAGGTGATGATAGAAATAGTTTTAGACCTTTCCATGGTGTTTTCTGGTGTTCCTTAGATATGTTATATCTGTTGGTGCAATTGGTTTATCCCTGTGGTACATTCTCAATATATGCAAAATATTATTTTAGCTATTATTGCCTTTCCTAGAGCATTTCTGTACAGCTGATAGCAAATGATTAAGAACTACTTGAAGATTGTGTTTTCTGGGAAACTTGTCTACAACAAACTTGTAGCTAACTTACTGATCCTTTTCGTGTCCAAATTTCATGACAATTGGTTGAGTAATTTAAAAGTTATGCATATTTCAAGTAGCTGCTGCAAAGTGCTTGCTCTCTGGAATTTCCAGAGCAGCCAGCCAACTTTGTATGTTTTAGCATATTTCGGTTGGAAATCATACTGAGATGTCTAAAAGTAAATTGTAGACAATTTGTTAAGGTTTCCAGAAAGTGCTTACTTGCTTAATTTGGTTAAGTGATACTCGAGATATAGCTGAAACTTGTGACTGGTTGGTTTGCCTACTAAACCAGTGACTGGGTAAGACTAGCTAGGACTTGTTTAACTTGTCTATTTAGTCTCTCTACCAGAAAAGAAGTATGCATTTACTTGTTATTCCATGACTCACTTATTCTTAGAAGTTTATGCTCATGTTATACCTTGTTTATGTCCCTTTGGCTCTTCATCATGACATCATGCATCATATGTGCATTCTCTATATTCATCTCCTTGTCATGCATACATAGGTGTACCCAAGGGAGTAACGGTGCTGGAGTTCGAGCTGCTGGAGCCGGAAGGACAGCAAGGGGAACTACCTCAAGGAGTTGAGGAGGAGGAGGAGGACTTGCCGGAGTGCCCCGACCATCGTCCCTCTACTTACGTCGAAGGCAAGCCCCGGAGCATTATAAGCCTCCTACTATTTTATTATCACAATCAGCTATCAAATGACTATGCTTATATATTGTTGCATTAAGTGCCAGGCGTTGATATGACACCCTTGCTGCATAATGACTACCTTGTCCACCTTAAACATTACCGAAGTAGGTCCAGGATCGAAGTGATGCTTAGCCATGCTTAGCTCGGTAGAAGCCGGGTGATTTCCTGTCACCTGCGAGAGTTAGGTGGATGATGATCACGGTTGGCTATAATTGCTATCGTGTAGATAACCAGTTGTTAAAAATGAACTTGAGACCAGGCGGGATGACGATAGTGCAGCAACAAGGCATGGAGGTCTTGGGTGTGAATCTATCCCCGTCTGCGTCGTTTAAGGACCGAATCGCTGTACGTCCCCGTGTCATGTTGAACGCATGCCTATCACTTAGTTGGCCGGATAAGTCGTTCTGACCGCGAAGCCTACGAGTGCAATTCAGGCCGGATACCCCATTCTGTATGAGTGCGCACCCCGGTTGGTAGCAAGGATGTGCGGAGAGTCAATGGCGTAAGACCGAGGTGTCAGGTTAGAGTCCTAACCCTGGCAGATTGGCGGTCCCTGGGGGTGCGGCGCTGGACGGACCCGCGAATTGGTCCGGAGTTGTGCTAAAGGTGATCCGAGCTGCCGTCATGAAGTATGCTTGGGTGAGTGTTAGGAATACCCCTCCAGCTGGATAGGAATCGATTCGAATCGCCGTCTCTCCTGGATAGTGAGAACTTGACTTGGGCAGCGGCAACGTAGAACTCACTAAGCAAACATAATGGTTATGATGAGAATGTTGATAGCAAAGTGATAATCCTAATATGGTTATTATTGAATTGATTAATTACTCAAGTGTATGCTTAGCACAGGTGCTAATCTAGTGGATAGCTGCTAAGTAATGAACTTGCTGCTGAAATATGAATAAATGAATTACTTATAACAAAGGCTTTTATGCAAAAAGTGAGTCAAACCAGTCCACTAAGATCAGCCTTGCATACTCCTTGGTGTCACTTTATTTCTGGTTTATGACGGGTAAGTCTAGCTGAGTACATTCTCGTACTCAGGGTTTTATTTACCCCTGTTGCAGATGATGTCGTCTATCACGGCTATTGTGCTAACTGTCATCACCCAGCTGCGGATGATGAATAGATCTTGGGCGTGATCACTCTTCTACCTTCAGTTATGCTTTTGTGGGGATTGACCATGGAACTGGCATGTATTAAGAACTGAGTTGGAGTTGTTTCAAAACTACTTTGTCTTCCGCTACTGCTATGGTTTGTAATAACCTTTTCAAACTCTGATGTGATGTAAAACTGTGTTGTGTGTTGAATGTTGTAATCTGTGATGGTGATGCTTGATCATGTACGATCTTGGTTGTACGTTGGTTGAATCGAGGTCTGTTGAGATTTCGTCGGACTACCGGGTTTATATGGGTTCAAGTCCATTGGCTTGACTGCCTCAGTGGTCGCTAATTCACTTGAATTCTTATAAATTGGACGATTTTGTTACAAAAGGTAGGTCATTTAAAAGTCCTAATTGTCATGGCAGAGTGGCAGCCCTGGGAGTGCGGCGTTGATCGGAGCCGCAATTCCTGAGTCATACCAAAGGTGACCTGCTTGCTCTCCAACGGGAGATGCATGGGTGAGTGCTAGGAATAACCCTCCAGCTGGATAGGAATCGATTCGAATCGCCGTCTCTCTCGGATAGTGAGAACTTGACAGAGCAGCGGCAAACGTAGCATTCACTATGTACTCAATGGTTCTAAGACGATGATAATGATGGCAATAATGAACAATTTGATAAAACCTGATATGGTTTTTATTGTGTGATGTTAATCAAGTGAGTGCTTTAGTATAGGTGCTAATCTAGTGCCAGGTTAATGATAATTAACTTGAGGCTAATAAGAATGGTTTATTTATCCAACTTAAGCTTTTTATGCAAAAACATGTCAAGCCAGCTCCACTATTTAAAGTAAGCCTTGCATGACTCTTGGTGTCCTTGTATTGGTTAGATGAGTAAGTCTAGCTGAGTACAACCTTGTACTCAGGGTTTATTCCCACTTATTGCAAATGACATCTTCTATGACAGTTTCTACAAGACCTATCTTCACCCTGCTAGGGATGATGACTAACCGTTGGGCGTGGTTCTCTAAGACTTCGTACCTAACTTGCTTTTGGTGGATGTGATGAGACACTGGCTGCAACAATAAACTTGTGATGTTGGATTGAAAACTATGTTGCTTCCGCTACTAGGAACTTGTTTTGTAATAACTTAAGTGAACTCTGATGTGCGTCGCTTCCTCGACCTTGTATGAAATGCTATAACAATCGATGTATTATGCTGAACTCATTACAATCTTGGTTTGTTGCCAAGTTGGTTAGAAATCCTTCAAGATTTCGGTTGACTATCAGGATTATATGGGCTCAAGTTTGGAAACTTGATTGCTCTGGTGATCATTTCTACACTTGAGCTCTTATAATTTGGTCAGTTCTATGACACCCTATGGGTTCATGTACATGTAGACATGGGCCAAGTACTCCTACTCGCCCAACAGTTGACAGCGGCCTCTAGCAAGGTGTGACAACTCCTATACGCATGCAAGGATCATATCAAACAAACCACTACATACATATACATTTTATTCCCTTGCCACATGATATTTGGTCCAACTCGTGGGTTAACACTTAACCCAAGCATGGCCATGCATTTATTGATCCAATCACTTGAGTGATCTAGTGATATCTCTCTCACATAGAGAGGGGCAAGTTTCATCTTGATCATCTATGTCTCACAGCATGTTCCCCGACAAACCCGAAGACAACCTTTGTAACTACCCTATTACAGAGCAGCGTTTAATAGTCCCTAAGTAGGTCGTTTCACATTTGATAACATACGACAATCTCAGGTCTAATGACATAATGTACATGATGTATAAAGAGATAATAAGAACATCTCATGTTGGGTCAGTCCAGCCCCATGTCATACATGTGCCCACATTATTAGTTTGACATCTCTATGTCTATGACTTGTGAAACATAGTCATCAACTAATACATGTGCTAATCTAATATTCATGTATGTCCTCACACGAACTCTGATTAGGGACAACTTTAGAATAATCATATAAGTAAAAGAGTTTCACAAATAATTAACATAATTATCAATCAATACAAGTTTTTCTATAATAGATATTCATCGAACTCATAATAGATTTCATGGATACAACCGTAATATCATAATCTCTATGATTACCTCTAGGGCTTATTCCCAACAGTGTGTTAATCCCAAATTTTGGTGAGACAAGGAACTGCCTGTGGGCCCGCTTCATGGGAAGGAGGAACGGCCAGATAGTGGATTGACTAAATAGAAGTGTGGAGGAAAGTAGTCGATCAAGGGATGTCAAACCAAGGCAAGATAGAAGAAGACGTGTCAGGTTTTATTACAAAGAAGGAATTGGAGTCCGAATTACCTTTTTGAATAGTCGTGTAATATTAGGACATATGACTAGGTTCTAGGGCTATAAATATTAGAACTCGATCCTTGTAATGATATAATCAACCAAAAAATACAAACACTTTTCAGCTCCGGCCACCAACCTTAGGAGTAGGAGTAAGAGTAGATCTCGACAAGATCTTCGATAAATCGAGTTGCATCAGTTGATTTTGACCATCGGTTTGCTTGTGAGTATTGTCATGGTTCATGTTTAGTTTATCACGACTGCATCTTTCAAACTCGTGTTAAGCTCAATTTGAACTAGTTATCGACTTAGATCTTATTTGTAAGGCTGCATTATTTTAATCTCTTACAAAGACCGATTTAAGTTAATTTTTGGCTCTATTGAATTGACAATTTAATAGATTCAGTAAGTTATCAATATTGTTTAACGTTTAACGTTTTGTTCATTATAGCAATATTCTGCCCAATCAAGATTCAGCAGATTAGTTCAAGCTTTAAACATAAACACTTGTTGCAAAGTTTAAATAAATAATGATTATCAAGTAAATTTAAGATAACTAATATGTTGTTCTTGATTGTTGAATGTTATGTGTTTGGGATATTTATTTAATCATGATTAATTTGGTAACAAAACCAAATTTACTTATGGCGAAGTAAATAGATCTCGTTCGTGTTTCATGGATCCTATATCGACTAAATAGCCGATCTAGTTAAGCTTGAACGAATAGCGCATATGTGTAAACCCGACTATAGAATTAAATAAATTAGTAAATTGTGTTAAATTTATTGTAGCCTGCTGGACTTTCGAGCAGGTGAATATAAATTTAATATGTTTATGAAAGTAACTTATTAAGACCTTAGTCCTTCAGACCAGTGTTGACGGTCGATAACGTCAACTTTTATTAGAACTTTAAACCCGAAGGACAACATGATTACACACTATTATAGGGTTTAAACTAACATTTTGCATGAGTTTTGCATATTCTATGTTTTCTAGGGTTGATTTCACACTGAAAAGAGGGATTCTAGTGCATATTTACCACGAAACTCATCCGCGGCAGAAAATATCATCATCAGGCTCAAAAAGGGTCTAGAAAACACCCGAAGAAACGAGAGCCGTGGAAGAGGAAAGGTGGAGCCAGCAGGCCCCACCCTAGGACTAGTCGGCGCCCTGTTTTGCTCGTTGCCCGCCGCCTTCTGGAGTCTTCCTCCTATGCATCCTTGGAAGCCAAGCAAAGTATCCATCCATCAATTTTAAGACAGTTTGATCCGACGGTGCACACAAGACGAAGACGCGGATCGCTGACGTGGTGGTTCTTTGCCCCCTACTCCACCTCGACCTATATAATGACGCCCAAAGCTCCCCTCAAGAGGCATTCTACACCCCGACGCTTCATATTCTCTACATAATTAGGGTTAGGGTCCCTCTAGTTGTTCTAGTTCTAGTTCATCTAGATCTAGTTCATCTACATGTAGCAATTAGTTGAGACTAGTTCTTCTAGATCTAGTCTTGTTTAGAGATTAGAGAGATTTAGTAGAGTAGAGATTCTAGAGGAGTTCTGGCCTATCGGTGCTTCTTCATGGTTGTATTCTTCTGGATCCAGTTTCTCTCGCCCGGAGCTGCGTTCTTAGGTACTTTTGTACTTACCCTTCTGGTATAAGTAAGCATCTTGTTCTTATTTATTCTTTGGTTCACAACTCATATTGAGTGCTTTGACATTGATCGTAACTTGGTTGAAGTAGTGTTTTATAGTGTACGCGTGGTGCCTAGGCTAGGTTTACTTGTGAATATCCCCTAATCAGCCGGATAGTGGTAGTTCGCGTAGGTGACTTTATAGCTACGTTGATTCCTCTATAGTCCACTTCCCGTTGATAAGATTGATAGGCTTATAGATGCCTGATATGGGGTTACACTGATTCTCCCCCTATTCGTGTTACTTGCCCTATAAGACGGTATTATACAAAGTTTACCGGAGTCGGAACCAGAGTGCATTGATATTTACTTTTTCTTGATATGATCTAGCCTAATTGTAGGGTTAAGTCTATATACTTTGTCATCATCACAACTGTTCCTTGTGGATTCGATATTTAAAACCTCTAGGTAAAATGTGATGCTGGTATGATATATTTGCGCTTGCGGATAATCCTATTTAAATCTATTTAAATGGAGTGTAGTTAATTTATACCAACAAGTATTTTTGGCGTCATTGCCAGGGAACAATTTGTTGGTTTTGATTTAGTCTAGCTTACTCTTGTATTATACTTTTATATTTTCCTGTTTTTATCCTAGTCTCTTCATTATTTTTGTGTTCATCCTTATAGATGTTTTTAATTATATTGCTATTTATCTTTATGGCATGTGCAAAAGCTTAAAGCATAAACCTTATCATAATATCTATAAGCTATGCCCATATCTACATAATATAATAAACCCTTCTCAATTATATCATGGGATCATTAATCCTCACCTTGGTTTGCTGGGCCCCATGTTTATTCAACATTTAGGATCCTACCAAGAGTTACATGAAATCCCTTGATTTATCTTCTCGAGAGTTCTTTCTTATCTTTTAAAAAGCAAGATATTATGCTCAAAAGAGTTGCTCTATCTATTTCTGAACTCCCCAAAAGAAGAAAAGAATTTATTATCTAAACTAAAAATAGAAGTCTTGATAACTAAAATACAATCATATCTTTCTTAAGATTTAGCTATCAATCCTAAATCTTCAAAATTCCACTTTAATGATTTAGATTTACAATTAGCTAAGATGCTCATAAATTAATGCATATCAGATCTTCTTAGAAGAGTATCTTGGAAAAAGCATCATCAATTTCCTTTCCTTCCTAAAAAGACATTGGGACAAATTCAAGGATGGCATGCCAAGTGATGCCATAGAAGGAGAGCCAAGCCACTTAGAAATAGATTCTATCTTCTCCCCTTCTATGGCCATAAACCCATCTCTAAACCCATCCTTGACCCCAATGAATCTTTTTATGCTCCTTCTACTAATCTTCATAATGACCATAGAAATCCATCCAGACATCCTAAGAATAGGAGTCATGAAAATTATAGGAATACCCAAGAAGAGCAACAGCAATAGTAGGAACACATAGAACATATTAGAAATACCTATGCTATTGTCAAAGAATGGAAGAAGATGAAGTTTTAACACTAGCATCTAAACTTGGTCTAAATTCAAATGTTAATCTTAAATTAATTTCTTTGATAAATAAAACTCACCCCAGTTTAGAGAAAGCTTTAGATGAGACCAACCTTATGGACATCAATTCATGGGAAATCCTAGAAAATAAAATATCTAATAAATGTCATAGGCATGAAATAATAGAGACAAACTTATTGCCTGTAGACAACCATGAAGAGACACCCTTGGAGTTTGAAAAGGGAGATCATATTGTCGAGCATATGAATTATTTCATTAAACACCCTATCAGACCCATGCTCATATGAGAGATCTCCTGGATCAATTAGTATCTAATATTAAGCTCCATCATTCCTTCATTGATATGTCATGCTCTGAAATCTCTGCAAAATTCTTGTCAGGTGACAGGAGGAGCATTGTTGGGACGAGAAACTTGATATGACTCCCATCAGGTCTGAGCTGCTCCCTGAAGTTATCCATAAGCATATAACACCTTTTCCATATCATTGCATTGTGATATATTCAGTTGTCTCTGCATAGCACATAGCCAACCATCTACCTCCATAGGATCAACTGAGTGAGTAAATACCAAAGGTCTTCCCTTCATAAATTTCTCATGCTTATCTCTCACATAAACAGGTAGTGGGGTGGTGGTGGTTGTTGACACTAGCTAACACCACTTAGATACTGGGTTGTCATCCCTAGCATGGCGCTAGAGTGTACAAAGGTATTTATAAATGTAAAGGCTTTTTAGAAAATAATCTATTCTATCCGCAAGCGCACAGATAAAACACCTCATTGTAGCATTTCACCAGGATAAGTATTCCAGGTATCGTTATTTATAATTTTGCTCTAGGGATCTAAAGAAGATGGAATTAAATCAAGGGACAAAATCTATCAAGGCATAGACTAGAAATAAACTTGCAAGAACATGATTACTAATGAGAAACTCGTCACACAGTCACTTACTTTAGCAGGGGGTAAACCATAAAGATAATGATAATAAAGTATAAGTTCATGGGTAGATAACACAGCGATTAGAAAATAGACTACTCCTCATATATGTAGGTGATGTCGGATTAGCTAGAGAATGGATTCTAAGTTATCTACTAACTACTAAGTCATAATCTACTCTAGTTATCTACAAGATCATATATAGCATAAAAGACTCTTCATTCATGTATAAGGAACATTGATCAAGTAAATCAGAGCATCGCATGACTTACTCCACAATACCGGTTCTGCCTGTCCTATCAACGGAGGGTGGACTATATAAGAATCAACGAAGCTGTCACTATCGCGAACTACCACATGACCCGGCCAATAGGATACATTTGCAGATAAATAACATCTAAGCACCACGCTCACATGTGATCTATCACCTAACTCCCTCGCGACAAGAGCTAAGCGCGTTGCAAACTTATACATAAAATCATTATCAATTAGAACTATATCAAATATAGAACTAGAGCAAACTAAGAACATAATAATTAAAGACATAATGCAATTAGAACAAAGAATTAGAGAAAGATATGAATAATACCAATCTTTATTACCGAAGATCCGAATCCAGAGCGTAGTGCTCTACTTCTCTAATTGCTATCTAATCAACCTCTAAACTTGAAGGATTAGGGAGTAGCTAATTCTAATTCTCTATGGGAGAGAGATCTAAACCCTAACTTTGATGGCTACCTCTGAATAATGATTTCTCCTCTCTCCTCCAGGGGCCAGGGGGTCTGGTTTTATAGTCCCCTCAAGTGAACGTGAGCCATTGGATCAAACCGACATAGATTGTATGGTTTAGATTGATCCTTTAGGTCAGTGGAGAGTTGTCCCGAAGCAGAGTCCTGATTGGCTTCCTGGCCAGGGCGGGCGCCCAAGGGGGGTGGGCGGCCGCCCAGCTCCCGAGCCCGAATCGCGTCCCGTTCGTTCCCGTGGCTTCTGGATCCTTCTAGATCAAGGAAAATTGCGCGGCACGTAATTATCTCGTTGTAAACATGACATGTGGGCCTTCTCTCCCTATTTTCTGATAAACCCCTGCAGAAATAGATAAACACCAAAGCTCGTGGAATTCTGTCAGATAAAACCCTAATTCTAGATGTTTGTTTCATATTGATCCTTTTTCATGTTTATTTGATTATTAATTTTAGTACTTAAGGACCGTCAACAAACTCCCCCAAGCTTACCCTTTGCTCGTCCCTGAGCAAACAGCTAAACTCAGACGGATCAGGAGTTGCTTCGATGTTTTCTTTCCTGACAGGCACACATGCTTTTACATAAAAATTCTTCCAGATTATAGTGAAGTGTTATGGAGTTTAGTACCTGCACTTAAATCTTAAGTAATCAAAAGACAAAATATTTAAGTCAAGCACTATTCCTCCTGTTTATTCTTCACCTTTGTTCTAGAGTTTTTCATAAGTTTTCAAAATAAAACTCAGAGTTCCCAGCAATGATTCTCTCAAGTCTCTCTATATGTGGTATTTGTGGATCCTTACCATAATGTCACTTTCCTATAGCTAATAGAATATTTAAGTGGAGCTCATAGGAGTGGAAAACAGCTCATACATATGTTGTCTAATCGAGCCATGGATCCAAAGGAACTCAGCATATAATTAAATCAAGATGTGCATGTGTGATGGAGTAAATGATAGTGATGGTGAAAATGCATAAGTGATAATAAAACTTAGTTCTCATTGCTCCTCATATTGCTATCTCTCCTCTTCTTTTTGATCTTTGCTTTGGGAGAACATGGGCTATCTTTTTTTTTCTTTTTTCTCTTTTTTTTCAGGTGGGTAATAGATACCCCTAATTCTACCGTCGGACACTTGTCCATTTTTTCCGCTCAAGTGGGCATCTTTGTACCCCTAATTCTACTTCGGACACTTGTCCATTTTTACCTCTCGTCTTACTCTTTTTCCTTCTTTTTTTTTGAGGTTCCGGGCACTTGCCCCTTTTTATTTCCTCGTATATATTTTTGCATAACCCATGCCTCTTCTGCATTGAATCTTTTTAGAGAGAGAGAATAACAATATTCGGGACAGTGAGTGATAATATTTTTAGCAATTTTAATGATTGGTGATGAATGCTGTGGTAGATGTGTGCAAGTGAATATCTTAATTTAACCACATGAAAAGCTCCTAAGGGTCAACAAAGCTCGATCAAACTCAATGTAAATATAGTAAAAGATGTTATAGCAAGTATGGCTGTGGTAGGTAGTTTGTTATGCTAGGAACTCATCATGTGATTTGTGAGTTTTCAAAATAAATCTCCAGAACTTAGTGTAGTAGGAACAAGATAAACAGTAGCTCAACTTTATATCATGTCTTTCTCTTACCTAGACTTTAGTTTTATGCTTCCCAAAGATAGTAATTTTAGTTTTAGTCATTCCTGGAAGAAATATAAAAGCTAGGTACTTGTAAGTAAGCAAACAGAGCAACTATTCATTATTTCCATCATGTATATTTTTGGTCTTTTTGTTTTTCTAGAGATTAAACTTAGCAGGAAAATAAAGCACACTTATCTACACACTCTTTTTATTTTGTTTTCATGTTTATAAAGTGCAGTGAATTAAAGCAAGAAAATATTTATATGGTTTTCTAAGTTTTCTTTTAAGGTAAATTAAATACTAGAATAGAAAATAATAAATAAGAAGAGCAAATAAAAACTTACTTGATAAATTAGGGAGGAACTCCCCCAAGCTGGATGTTGACGTGGGTCTTACCCGATGTTCCAGAACCGCATCATGGTTGTGATGTTGTCGTTCATTGTTGTTGTATCTTGTCTCAGCTCTTCTACTACAGCGGCATGGTCCTAGTTCCATTTTTGTTGTTCTTTCAGGAGTCTTCCATGTTCTGCTTGCGTGTTCTGGATGTCGAGGAGGGTGTTGTCGGTACGAGTGAAGAAAGCACCGGCCTCTTGATAGTAGTCATTCGTGAAAGCGTAGGAGGCGTCGGAGTATCGTCCTGTATCAAATTGGGGCGAAGGTCTGGATCCTGAAGATCCATATGGATCAGAGGAGTACCTGCCCGTATGAAAAGGCGGGTTTGTCCACTGGTGATCTTGGCTCTCCGGCCATGTCTCCTCTGTTGGCTCTTGTGGTTGCGCATGTCGAGCCCATGGGTCTCGAAGGACTTGTGGATTGTAATCGCAATAATGCAGGTGTGCTGCTTCTTCTGGTCCAGGGTCAGCTCCATACCAAGTGCGTTCTCGGTTGTCACACCCATATTTTAAGAGCAAAATAGGATGCATAAAAGACTCATATGTGCCCCAGAAACAGTCGCACACATAAGTAGACAAATCTCAAATGTACCATCGCAGTGTTTATTACATAGCGGAATATAAAATATCACATAGTCTCATACAAAAATGATAACATAAAGTAAACAACGCTCTCAACGGAAGCTCCACACAGGGACACTGTTGACTGGTTGACTCCAAACCTAGTACTCATAACGGTAGTCCTCATTCCAGTCATCTTCATTATCATATCCTGAGGTGTTGGGAAATTGCAAGAGTGAGCACATATCGTACTCAACAAGTATAACCAGGGGTTCATGAGGCTCAAATAGCTGACACTGGTTTGACTGCATTTAGCTTTTAATAGTGGATAGCATGTTCATAATTAAATAGCAATTCTCAAGGTAGCATAAATAATCAATTAATCCCATGATCAATGTAAGCATAATTAACTCATAGCATAAACAATAATCAAATGAACATAATAACATAACAAGCTCATCATCTTAATGTAGATGTCCCCAAGGCCGCTCCTGACCGTGAGCTCGGCTAGTATACCAGTTTTACACTCTGCAGAGGTTGTACATCTTTACCCATGAGTCATGATTTACCCTTTCGCCCGAGGCCCGTCGACCTCTTAACCCACTACCAAGGAAGGTCGGCAGGGATCACTATGAAGCCTTTCAAAAGTTCGTCTAACATGTTAGGGCCGCAAGGTTTCCTTTGCGAGCAGATATAGATACCCCCCTTCCGAATGGCACAATGACGCGCAGCCTATACACATAGGGACAGGGGCTCGCACTATACCCGTGTCGGTTCAGCCCCTCTAGCGCCCTTTCGGGTAACCTCTAACAAGCTAGAAAAGGTCTTCATACTGAGCTAAAGCCAGAGCCATAATAGCCCTCATGGTTGCACTGTTATCCCGGGTGATCACGTACAGACAAGATCTCATGTCGTTATTTGTCATTCTTTTATGTTCATTGCATAGCTATTAATCATCTTACAAGATCATGGATTATATCAAGCACTAGCACATCTACTCCAAATGCATATCAAGTAGGTAGCAAGGAATCCAGGTAACAATCATCTATGATTTTGCTAAGGTCGACAAGGTGATAGCATGCATATGACATATATGTGTAGTTATAAGTGAATAGGTAACAAGGATAATCCCAAGTTATACTTGCCTTGCTCAAAGCTCTCCTGAGCTTGCTGGTCCTCAAAAGCTTGGGCTTGGTCACCAACGTACGGCTCACCGTCTAATCCCAATCATCAATCAACAACACGCATTCCAATGGAGACAATCATACACAAAGCAAACAAGGTATAATTAGAACATTACACCAAACAGTGGTAAAACAAATATAAAAGTTTATCAAAATATTCTACGCAGCGCTACGATCACACAAACGTAAAGTTCACGAAAATCGGAATTAAAACGTGAGAGATATGAATTTTCTAAGATTTCCTATAAAGAAATAATTAATTAAATACTACTGCAGAATTAAAAAGTTTCAAAACAGTAAACTAATATTTCTAACATGTAGAGATCGTAAATACGAATCCAACGGAATTTGAATGGATAAAAACGGAGTTAAAACGAATATTTTATGAGCAAAACAAAATCAGTGGCAAACTTGTAAATAGCAGAAAAAGCATTTTTTTTTTAAGCGACCGTCACCAGCTCCGGTGCGGTGGCCACCATGGCCGGAGAGCCGAAGCTCGCCGGAGCTCCTCGACTTCTCCTTTCCGAGCACCGTTTTTTGAAAGGAAAATACCGGGATGAAGAGGAGCTCACCACGATCTCGTCTAAGCGCTTGGTTGGGTCCGAGAGAGAACGGAGAGGGCTTGCCACGGAGAGGAACAAGATCGGCCACGCCGAGATCCGAACTCCAGAGAATACGGCGACTAGGGCTCGGTTTCACAACTTGGATGCAAAGAGGGAGCCGCGGGGTTTACCTAGGGCTTTATAGGGGCTTGATTTGCACAAAAGGCAAGAGAATCCCGCTGTTCCCGGGATTGAGTCGGCCGGTTCGTGAGTCCGGGTCGACTACGAACAGAGGTAGGGGACGAGCGTTTTTTTTTTTTTTTTTTCTCAAATCTTTTTTTCAAAAAGGATTTTGGGGACAATTAAATACAAACCAAATACAATCAACACAAAATAAACTATGTCTCAGCATGAATGCACATAATCATGTTACTAAGCTTATGATAATTTTTAATTTTCACAAAAATTGTTTATTTGCTACATTAAATGCTCACTAAAATTCTTAAATAACTCAAATTAAATCCTATTAATTCCAAATCAAATTTTGGGTGTTACAAACTCTACCCCCCTTAAAAGAATCTCGTCCTCGAGATTGAACGGTGCTTACTCGAACAGATATGAGTATGACTTCCTCAGATCATCCTCTCTTTCCCAAGTTGCCTCCGCTTCCGAATGCCGATTCCACTGTACTTTGCACATTCTGATGACCCGACTTCTGGTGACTCTCTCTGCTGTCTCCAATATTTTGACCGGATGCTCTTCATAAGTGAGGTCACCTTTAACGGAAAGTTCTTCCAATGGTAACTGCCCCTCAGGTACACGCAGACACTTCTTGAGTTGTGACACATGGAACACATCGTGCACACCAGATAAACTTTCCGGCAATTCTAACCGATATGCTACTTCTCCACGCCTTTCTAAAACTTTAAACGGACCAACATACCTTGGAGCTAGCTTTCCCTTCATATTAAACCTCTTCACACTCCGCATAGGTGACACTTTCAGATAGACATAATCACCCACTTCAAAAGCCAGCTCTCTCCTACGCGTATCTGCATAGCTTTTCTGACGAGATTGAGCAATTCTCAAGTTATCCCGAATAGTCCGCACTTGTTGTTCTGCATGTCTAAGCACATCTGTCCCAAACACCTGAGTTTCTCCCGTCTGATTCCAAAACAAAGGTGTCCTGCACTTCCGACCATATAGGGCCTCGAACGGTGCCATCTTCAGACTTTGCTGATAGCTGTTGTTGTAGGAGAATTCTGCATATGGCAAACTCTTGTCCCAACTAGCCCCATACTGCAAAGCACAAGCTCTCAACATATCCTCCAATATCTGATTGATCCTCTCAGTCTGTCCATCTGTCTGTGGATGATATGCTGTGCTGAAATTCAACTTGGTTCCCAATGAATCATGCACTGCTTTCCAAAAGTGAGATGTGAATTGAGTACCCCTATCTGACACAATCTTCTTAGGTACCCCATGCAAACAAACAATTCTCTCCATATACAGCTCAGCTAGGCGTTCTCCAGTGTACTTAGTTTTAACGGGTATGAAGTGAGCAACTTTGGTCAAACGATCTACTATCACCCATATTGAGTCATACCCTCTCTGTGTACGTGGTAAACCCACTATAAAATCCATACCCACTTCTTCCCACTTCCATTCCGGAATCTTCATTGGTGCAACAGTCCAG
>NC_012879.2:33781504-33785457 GCF_000003195.3 Sorghum bicolor
ATCAATAGTGTCTCCAAATCTTCAATGCATGAACCACAGCTGCTAACTCCAAATCATGAGTAGGATAATTCAGTTCATGTTTCCTCAATTGTCTAGATGCATAAGCAACAACTCTACCTTCTTGCATGAGAACACAACCCAAACCCAGACGAGAAGCATCACAATAGATAGAGAAACTCTTACTCAGATCTGGCAAAACCAACACAGGTGCAGTAGTCAATCTCTTCTTGAACTCCTCAAAACTAGCTTGACACTTATCAGACCATACAAACTTAGCATTCTTCTCTAACAGAGCTGTCATAGGCTTTGCAAGTTTTGAGAACCCTTCAATGAATCTACGATAATAACCAGCCAAACCAAGAAAACTGCGTATTTCACTTACATCAGTAGGTGGTTTCCAATTCAACACATCTCTCACCTTACTAGGATCCACTGCAATACCACCATTAGAGACAACATGACCAAGAAAAGAAACTTCCTCCAACCAAAACTCACATTTACTACGCTTAGCATACAACTTATGTTCTCTAAGTTTCTGTAAGACCAATCTCAGATGTTCAGCATGTTCTTCCTTGGTTTTAGAGAATACCAGAATATCATCAATAAAGACCACCACAAACTTATCAAGATACTCCATAAATACTTTATTCATCATGTACATAAAGTAAGCTGGTGCGTTGGTCAAACCAAAGGACATAACTGTATACTCATATAACCCATACCTTGTTGTGAAAGCTGTCTTTGGTATATCTGAATTCCGAATCTTCAATTGATGATAACCGGAACGCAAATCAATCTTAGAGAACACACAAGCACCTCTTAACTGATCAAATAAGTCATCGATCCTAGGCAAGGGATATTTATTCTTGATAGTGACCTCATTAAGTGACCGATAGTCAACACACATCCTCTGACTACCATCCTTCTTATCAACAAAGATAACTGGTGCACCCCATGGTGATGAACTAGGACGAATGAACCCTTTATCTTGCAATTCCTTAATTTGTTTCTTAAGTTCTTCTAGTTCATTAACCCCCATTCTATATGGTCTTTTAGCTATGGGTGCAGTACCAGGTAGTAATTCAATAATAAATTCAATGTCTCGGTCAGGTGGCATACCTGGCAATTCATCTGGAAAGACATCCGGAAACTCATCCACTACCAAATTCTGAGGATCAACATCTTCATTCAGTTGGTTCACCTTGGCTGTGAGTGGTGCTTGCACTGTTACATTAACACTGATTCGTTCTCCCTTTGGTGTTGTCAGAGCCACTACTCTCTCTTTGCAATTAATATTTGTTTCATGTTGCTTCATCCAATCCAAACCCAAGATCACATCTATGCCTGAAGTTCTCATAACCATGGGACTGATAGGAAAATCTACCCCCCTTAACGAAAGACTTGCCGAGGGGCAACATAAAGAAACTGGTATAGTCCCACCCGGTGAATTAACTAGCATAGGAGTTTTCATTGCAACTAGTGGAAGGCTATGAACTCTAACAAATGCTTGTGATATGAATGTATGCGAAGCTCCAGAATCAAATAAAACTGTAGCAGGGATAGAGTTGATGCTGAACGTACCCATCATGATTTCGGGTCCCTCCTGAACAGTTTCTGCTGCCACGTTGTTCACCTTTGCTGAATTAGGAGTGGATCTCCGGTCGTTGTACTGCGGATTAAACTTCTCTGGGCAATCATAGGACATATGTCCTTCTTTCCCACAACGGAAACACCTGGTAGGAGTGTTAGAGGCACTTCTTTTTGTGGAGTTGGCATTTGGGTTCCCTGGGCGAGGTGCCTGCTGGCCATGCTGCTGTTGATTATGGTTACGTTGTTGGAATGGAGGACGTTGGTTCCCACTCTGTGACTGATTCTGGAAACGCTGGGGTTGTTGGTTGCGGTTCCACTGACTAACTAGTCCCTGGAACCTCTGCTGATGACCTTGATGAGAACTGAAACGCTGACGGTTGTTGCTCCCAGAACCTTGTGCCAGCATCCTTCTCTTCTTATCCTTACGTGCATCACAGTTAGAAGCGCGCCGCACACGATTCACAAGAGCCTGGAAGGTAGGATAGGTGTTTCCAGCCAACTGCAACCTGAGTTCATAGTACAAGCCCTTCATGAATAGACGCTGCTTATCAGCATCTTCCCTGACATCATTCGGAGCATAGCGAGCCAACTGTTCAAATGTGTCATGATATTCTGCCACAGTCATGGAGCCCATCCTGAGTGATCTGAATTCTTCTTGTTTGAGCTCCATCACTCCTTCATTTATATGTCGAGCTCTGAAGTCCCTACAGAATTCCAGCCATGTGACAGGAGAAGCATTGTTGGGGCGAGCAGCTTGATACGACTCCCACCATGTCTGAGCTGCACCTTGAAGCTGTCCAGAAGCATACAACACCTTCTCCAAGTCGTTGCACTGTGCTATGTTTAGCTGCCTCTCCACAGCACGTAACCAATCATCTGCCTCCATGGGATCAGCTGAGTGTGTAAATACCGGAGGTCTTCCCTTCATAAACTCTCCACGCTTGTCCCTCACATGAATAGGTGGTGGTGTCGGTGGAGGTTGTTGCTGCAGGTGCTGCATGAAAACGTGCATCATCTGATTTTGGGTTTGCATGAGTTCCTCCACGGTGATTGGGGCATTGCCACCATTACCATTGTCATTGCCATTGCCACGGCCTCTGCCTCTGCCTCTTCCTCTTGCTGCCATCTGCATTCCAAGGTATATAAACACATCTTAGTAATGCCCAACATGACAATTACAAGAGTTAACCGAATCTGAAATTTTCTGGGTAACATCCAACGTCAGCAGGTCAGAAAATCAGTAATATCTCGAGTTCCAGAATTCAAAAGGATACATACTGTACACCGTTGGAAAGATAAAGAAATTGTCTACAACTTTCATTTAGATCATATCACCAGATTCCAACGTGAGATTAACCAAAAACTGGGTACAACCGAAACTGTTCCAGAATTCCAGACTGCGCAGAAACCTCAACTTTAAACAGTCATAACTCACAGCTCATAATAGATAATATGGTCATTCTTGCGGCATTGGAAATATATGAAAGTCTACTTTTTCCCAGAAAAATTTGATGAACATTGCACGAGCATAATTTGATTTATTCCAGAATCATTGCAGACTGGTCCAGAAAACAGCAAAAGACAGAAACAGGATATGACCCCAAACTACTATTTATTCATGTTCTTACTTAAGGTTCTTAATTAGAGAACTTGTGGACATGCCCACAAATTCCCAGCACTCATTACAAAAATCCAAATCACACATATTCATAATAACAAATCAGCAAGCACACCAAGTTCACACCACACTAGCAAAAGACTCTAAATAACTCGCAACTACTAACGTTACTATTACATATGGGTTCTTTTCTATTCTTCGGGTGCAGCATCCTTCAAGATGGGTTCAACATGCAGCCTCTTATGAAGTTTGGGGCGGCCTAACTCCGCTCGAAGGTCATCCGCTTCCCTTTGCTCTTTCTCCAGCAGCTTCCTCTCACGGTGTAGTTCATTCTCCAACTCTATCACCTTGAGTGTCAGCTCATAAGTCAACTCCACTTGTGCTTGAAGCTTTGGTTGTGAAGCATCTGCAACTTCTATGGCCCAAGTCATCTTCTCTGGTACAAAGCGAGGATAGTGGTATGTTGCATTGTACTGAACATCCTCAAAGCGTCTACCACGGTAAAAGATCAATGCCTGGTAAGCTGCATCTGCCATGCTCTCTCTCATCGTGTCCCGGCTGATTCGAGCGAGGTGTTTTGATTCCACCTTTCGAATCCCCTTGGTGGCATCCAGTGTCTTGACTATCAGCTCTGCAACCCAAAGTGATCTCTTCAGCGGGTGTTTGTGCTCAGTGCAGTTATACTCCAGTGTGGCCTGCAAATCCGGGTAATGGTGTTTCAATGTCAACACCAAATTCTCATGGA